>NC_092054.1:5833882-6034508 GCF_003086295.3 Arachis hypogaea | reverse complement strand
AGCAACCAAGACAAAATAGCTAAGAATAAAATACATATTAACAAAAAAAAACTTAAAATGCACCAACAAGTAATATTTTTTCTAGTACAAGTATAATTATTAGACCCTACTAGCTGATGGAGTCATATCAGTACTAATTAAATTCACACTGAACTGTTCAACTAAATCTTCATTTTGAAGGTCACAATATTACAGTTTTCGGGGCTAACTCTGCAGCCAAACAGTCCTCAACTGTGTCCTATATCTCTCATGTATGGCCTTGCACTGAAGTGGGCAGATACAGGCCATTGCTATTTCAACCGCTTTCCATGCAGAGTTATTGTCAAAATCT
Source organism: Arachis hypogaea (assembly GCF_003086295.3). NCBI lineage: Eukaryota > Viridiplantae > Streptophyta > Magnoliopsida > Fabales > Fabaceae > Arachis > Arachis hypogaea. The sequence goes on along the minus strand of NC_092054.1, from coordinate 6,034,177 downwards.
CCTTGTAACTTGAGTCAACAACTTTTTATATCCCCTTCAGCATCATAGAATTAACTCGTTGAATTATATGAGAGTTGGTGTCTTCCTTTATTATTTCACCGGTTGACCTGTAATTATCCTTAAAAGAACTACTCCAAAACTATTCCTTTTCTGTCATCTGTTTGATGTTGTTACCTAACACGCGAATCATAATAATTTCGTTAGTTATTTTCGTTATCTCTTATCAAATGTCTTCATAATAGTTAAAGTGATGGAAATTAATCATATCATGAAATAACACATACTCAGGATCTAGGTAGCTGGAGTTCGGCCAAATGGTTAACATTTATCCCTCACCGCAAGCATTTGGATACCAAATCAGCGAGTTTGCATGAAGTTTCATTTATAGAATATTTGGACATTCCATCTCTGTGAATTATAGGTGGCTTACAACCATTATGCAGATATTCCAATCCTGAATTTAAATTTCAATCATGCATGAATAGTTAAGAACTAAATTTGATAAAAAATTTTGCATGTGTTTGTTTCTTTTTTCTCTTGCTTACCTTGGGCTGCATCTACTGCTATTCGAAGTCTATCTTCCCAGTTAAAGACTTTCCCCTATTGTTTTTTCCTGTTAGAAGGAAAGAAAAAAATGTAATAGACTGAATCTTAGACTTAGTTAATTGTATTTTAAAGTAATAGAATATTTTTAATTAAAATCTTTTAAAAAATATAAGATCAGTAAAATTTTAGATTATAGGTTTAGTAAAATTACAGGGACTTTGAGAAGATTAATTCAATTAAAGTAAAAATAATTATGATTGTACCTGAAAGATGTTCATCTAAATCTCCATTTTTCATGTATTCATAAATGAGTCCTATATTAGTTTCTTCGTTGCAATAACCAATAAGAGAAGTCAGATTTCGGTGATGCACCCTCATTAGAAGCTTAACCTGTCATTCCAAACCATTTTTTTTGTTTGGTCAAACATAGCAACAAATTTTGATTGAGATATATTTTGAGCACTTGCCTCTGCAATAAATTGTTGATATCCTTGCACTGATGATAATGAAAGCATCTTAACAGCCACTTCAATGTCCTCAATAAAGCCATGGTAAACTGTTCCGAATCCACCTCTGCCAAGAATCCTATCAAAATTGTTGGTCATATTAACCACCTCATTAAATGAATACTCTCGTTGCTTATTTTCCAATTCTGACTCCTTAATTGGATTATGACGCCTCCCAAGCATAATGTTCTTAGCAGCATCTGATTTTCACGAAAATTTTAAGCAGAATCAAAACTCGTGCAATCAACCAAACTTATGTAATCTGTTTCATAATAATATTCTTTATATTCATAAGACTGTATAAGACAGTTAGCAGCAGTTACCATAGGTCTTTCTTCGGCGAACGATTATAACTGCTGCAATCCCTAGAAGCAGCAATATCCCTGCAATGATGCTACCACTGTAATTACTGCATTATTCTTTTTCTTTCTTGTAGCATTTGATTGCAGGGTGCATGAAGTTGTTCCACATAGAAGATTTGGATTTTGCCCCACACTAGAATAAGCATTGAGAGCACAACAAAGTTAAAGCAAGGTTAGTTATGTATTCGGTTACAACTTGTAATCAGGAAATTGTGAGAGTAATTAACTAATTATTATTCGAAGACTCAAATAAAAGAAAAAGCTAGTTCAAAACATCATTTTTTAATAATTAGTAGTAGTATGATACAGAACTAAGATAATATATTATATATAAGAGTGTTAGGGGGACAGCAGATTTTGTGAGTTGTAGCCATCAATTAGCCATCAATAATGTATTTAATGGTATGAGATTTCATCTAATGATGGAAAATCACTCATTTTCCTTTTGTTGGCTAAGTGCTGGCCAAATTTTAATAAATCTGCTAGTCCCCTAGACTTTCCCATATATATATATATATATATATATATATTTTAATTATTGGTTCTTGGTTTTAAGTACATATCAAGGATAATATATACCTCAAGGTTAATCGACCATCACTTTGTTTTTGAAGGAGTTCATTTGAAACTGAACCTGTGAGGTTGTTCTTTGCCAAGTTTCTGCAAAAGCAGAAGACAAATATGACATAGATCCTTATCAAATTTTATAACCTATAAAAAATCACGTGGACTTACAAGTATTCTAGTGATTGCAGTTGCGCCAAAAAATTAGGTATATTCCCGCTTAAACCATTGTCTGATAAATCTCTGAGAGGGGATTCAAATGCACAGTTACAATCCAAAAGGAGAAAATCAAAAGATAATCAAATCATTGGGTCCATAAGTCCATTTATACGTGATCAAATGAGACAAGATAGATACTCACAAGGACTTTAACATAGTAAGCTTGGAGATATCAGTCAGTATATGTCCGGAGAGTCCACTTGAAGACAAATTCCTTTATATATTATTCCATTTCCAAAAAATATAATTATTTCAGTAATGAAATTATGCAATTAAACGGTTAATAGTTTTCTAATTTAGGTGTTATTTAATGAATGATAAGCTTACAAGGATGTGATTCTTAGAAAGCCATCGTAAGAGTTACAGTCTACACCTTCCCACTTGTATGCATTGGGAACACATGGATCTCCTTGCCAGTTTCTACTGTCCACTTTGTAAATCCTCTTGATGTTTGTGACTGCATCCGCTGGTGTATATATATATTCATCATACTCTAGAGTACACATGCAAGAAGCAAGCTAATTAAGTTTAGACAAAATTAAAGAGCAGCAGTAATATACCGTCATCTCTGTGGGTTTCTAACTGTGATGATGGAAAATCTTTTGCTAAATAAATCTCAAGAGCACTGATAATGGGTGGAAGGGTGGAAAATTCATTCCGAATAAGTGAAATGTGACACTTTTTGCATCCAGAGGAAAGTCCTCTGACGTGTTTGGTGGATACTTTTCCGTATTCGAGTGAGTCAACTTTCTTCGTCTTCGGCATGTCGGATGATTTACCTAAATAAAGAAAAATAAAAATTAATTACAACAATAAAATTTTTTTAAAGTAATGTTGAAAATTGTAGTAAAACAATGTCAAAGAACGCGACATATATAACGTAGCATTCTAATCCTCTTCATCCAATATAGAAATACGACATGCATAATGTAGTGTTTAGCTTCACAACAAATACAAAAAATACTACACTTTAGGTACAGGGTTTCATCTAAAAAGATAGAATCCCGCTAGAGAGCCAATGTAATATTTGTATAGGCTATGAGTTATGAAATGACTCATCCCAAAAACTTAAGCTGATTTTGGCACCAGGATCGAACTCTTGACTTTTCGGATTGATGAGTTTGGAAAATTCCAAATAAAATTGATGATGATCAAACATTATTAATATAATTAATTACAAAATTATTAATTTGATCTTTAATTCATATTTACTAATTAATAATTTTGTTATTTGCAGATTTTATTATTGGGCCGAAAGAAAGAAAAATTAGCAAGCCCAATATGTGAAGAAATTCAGCCTTGGTTACAAAAATGATTTAAGATTGTGGCTGAATTATTATTTCATTAGTTGGGCAGATTTTGATTAACAAAACCCAAATTAAATTCTTTGCTAGCCCAACAAAGTGGTTGGTCCGAAATTAAAAGAAAATGGGGGCAAAATGGTTAAGTTATTCTTTTAACATGATGAAACTCAATTCTTTGCTGCATGCTTCCACAGACACCACTCTCTCTTTAGTTGGAATTCAAATTTTTATGAAATAGCCTTAATTTCCTTAGTAACATGAGAGAGAAAATACAAATGTGATTTGATGGCAATTAAATGTGTGCTACACGTTACAAGGCAGGAAAGAAAGGGAAGTAGGTTTTTAATTGAATGTAATTGATTTTAATTTCCTTCTTTATTTCATTTGGAAGCCTTTTTCTCTCTTCTCTCTCATCTCTCTTCTTGCTTTCGGTCACTTCACAAAGAAAAATAGAAGACACCACAAGCTATCAGAAAGAAGAAGAAGCTAGTAGCAAGGCCATTGTGATGATGGCATTAAGAAAAAGAAAATCAGAAGTATGGTGTGGTTGAGATTTTTACCACAAAAGGCAAGATGTGGTGAAGTAATCTCAAGCCTTCCATACCCAAACATGGTGAAGATCCACTTCGGTCAGAGGAAGAATATCCTTGGAAGCATGGCTCGTCTCTACTTTTGCTTAACCACTACAGGAGGTAGCTACTGTAGCTACGTGGAGGATGAGGCAGAAGTTAGAGCAGATGGAGTTGTCATCATCAAGAACTCATCAAGGGCTAGAAATCCTTCTTGGAGTGTAAGTCAAAATGAAAGGCCCGGATTGATGAAGATTGATGACAAGGGAAGACACAGAGGTAATTACATGTTGGATATAGCATTCTGTTTCCTCTCCTCTCTCTATGGCCGAACCGGTGTTTGCATGAAGAAGAAGAAGTTAGCTCGGTTCATCAGTTTCAACCTTGGAGGCTTCCCCTTCTATAAATAAGGGAGAACAGCCAGGGATTGAGGCAAGGAGAGTAAGCACAGAGTTCTCATAGCTACCTAAAGCTAACAGAAGTTCTTCTCCTTCAATGTTCTTCATTTTGTAATTTTTTTTTGTTAGAGTCTCATGGAAAAAGGCAAATAGTGAGGTTTGTAAGAAAAAAGCCATAGAGCGGAAAAAGGCAGAGTATACAAAATTAAAAGAAAAAGCCATAGATGTCCTTAGAGGTCCTTTGTACATCTGTGTTGTGTTTCATGATTCTGTGGGAATCCCCTTGCAAGTTGGGTTAGCACTTAGCAGTTGAAAGCTTGGTAGTGACCAAGTCAAGTTCAAGATTGGGGTTAGATTCTGGACTTATCCCGGATAGGAAGGGTAGTTCCTAGGGAGAATTGGTGTATGTAATCATGAAGATTATAGTGAAATTCCATCATTGTTGTGATGGAGACTGGATGTAGGCTGCACTGCACTTAGCAGCTGAACCAGGATACTTCTGGGTGTAATTTTCTCTCTCAACTCTACTCAATTCTGATTCTGTTCGAAGAAGACAAAATTAAAAATATCTCCTCATTGGTTACGAGACAAAAAGAAAAAATCTCTTGACCAATGATGAGATAAAAAATAGAAATATCTCCTGAAGCGTTTTAAAAGGGCAGCAAGTTTTATTAAGTGAAAAAGGGGCTAAGATTCAACCCCCCTTCTCTTAGTCACTGATAACCATCAATTGGTATCAGAGCCAGGTTTCAAAGAGATCAAGCTTTGCATCTTGGAGAAAAGATCCAGATGGCAGAGAACAGTGGCTCAAACTTGGTATCCTACAGTCTGACAGAAGGACAGTCAAACAACAGACCTCCTCTTTTCAATGGGAAGAACTACACCTATTGGAAGGATAGAATGAAGATTTTTGTGCAACCAGTTGGACCGAAGAAGACAGAAAGAAGGTGGAGCTCAATACCAAAGCTATCACTTGCTCAACTGTGCAATCAGCTTCGAGGAATACCGACGGGTATCACGATGCACAACGGCGAAGGAAATCTAGGACAAACTTCAAGTCACTCATGAAGGAACCACCATAGTAAAGAAGACCAAGATAGACATGCTGAATAGAGAATATGAAATGTTCTCAATGAAGGAAGGAGAATCCATAGATGAAATGTTTGAAAGATTCAACATCATCATTGTTGGGTTGGACGCTATGGGGATTAAGTATCCTAAATCTGTGCTTGTGAGAAGAGTCTTGAGATGTCTCACAAAAGAGTGGGAACAAAGGCATTAATAATATCTGAGAGTATGGTTTTGATTCCATGACATATGATGATTTGAGAGGAAATTTACTTGCATTTGAAAATACATATTTGAAAAAAGATATAAAAAAGAAAGGAATAGCTTTCACATCTATCACTAACCCCCTGGATGATGAATCCAGTAATTATTCTTCTGAAAATGAATTTGTTTTGTTTGCCAAAAAATTCAGGAAAATGGTGAAACTCAAGGAAAGAAGCAAAGGAAGCAGCTCTAGGAAACAAAAGAAAGATTTTAGCAAGGTGACCTGTTACAACTGCAAAGAGACTGGCTATTTCAAATCTGATTGTCCTAAGTTGAAAAAGGAAGAAAAGCCTAAGAAGGGAAGGAAGAAAGGACTGGTGGCTTCTTAGGAGGACTTGGAAAACGACTCAGAAGATGATGAAGAATCAGAAACCAAGTCCCAACCATGTCTCATGGCAAATCACGTTGAACAGGTAGTCTTTCATAACCCTGACACTAAAGATCTTCATCTTATGATAGACCACCTCTCTGAAAAAATTAGATGCTTCTTGCTTGATAACCAAGATCTTGAATCTCAAATCACCATTCTTAAAGCTAAAAAATAGTTTTCTCAAAGATAAATTAAGGGAGGCTGAAACTGCTGTTGAACTTGTTGAAGAAACAAGCAGTTAAAAGCTCAACTTAAAAGTTGTGAAAGCAATCATTCTGTGGTGGCATATGTAAACTGTTTTAAAGAAAATGAAGAGTTGCTTAAAGAGGTCAAAAAGCTCAAAGACTTAGCCAAATTCACTCAAAGTTCTGAAAATCTAAATCAAATCTTGACTAGTCAAAAACCTCTTTATGATAAAGCTAGCTTGGGTTTTCACAAAACTTTTAAATCTGTTGAAGAACCTTCTTTTAAAAATATGGCTTCATCTTCTAATGATACAAGCTTTTAAAACCCAACAAGCTTTAACAAAACAGCAACTCCAAGATTTTGTAGACTATGCAACCAGAATGGTCACTTTCCCATTCGATGTTTCTTTGGTGAAAGAGTGATTGGTAACAAAGTTTGCAAAGTTATTTTTTACTACAATGGATTGGGACAAAGAAGATGGTTTAACGTGAAAGGATCCAAGAAGATTTGGATACCTAAGGTCACTTGAGCTTATTTTGTAGGTGTGCCTAGCATCCAAGCGAAAGGACAACATGTGGTACATGGATAGTGGATGCTCTAGGTATATGACCAAAAAGGCAACCTTCTTCATTAAGCTTGATGAATATGATGGAGGGTTTGTCACTTTCGGTGATAATGGCAAAGGAAAGATAGTGGCAATAGGCAAAGTTGGTAAAAGTTTTTCTTCTTTTATAAATGATGTTCTACTTGTTGATGGGATGAAACACAATTTACTAAGCATTAGCCAATTATGTGATCTTGGATATGAAGTTATTTTTAGGAAATTGGTTTGTTTAGTTATTTGTGAAAAATTCGGGGATGTTTTGTTTGAAGCCAAACGGTATAACAATGTGTATGGATTGACTCTTGAGGATTTAAAAGATCAAAAAGTGACATGTTTTACCTCTCTTGAATATGAAAAATGGCTATGGCATAAGAAATTGGGTCATGCAAGCATGCACCAAATTTCTAAGCTTGTTAAGAAAAACTTGGTGAGAGGAATTCCAAACATTAAATTTGATAAGGATATTACTTGTGATGCTTGTCAATTAGGCAAACAAGTAAAAACCTCTTTTAAACCAAAAAATAGAATTTCTACCAAGAGGCCATTAGAAATGTTGCATATTGATCTTTTTGGTCCCATAAGAACTCAAAGCTTAGGAGGTAAACACTATGACTTAGTAGTAGTAGATGATTACTCTAGATTCGGTTGGGTACTTTTTCTTACTCATAAGAATGATGCTTTCCATGCTTTTTCAACCCTTTGTAAAAGAATTCAAAATGAAAAAGATTTGAAAATCGCCCACTTGAGAAGTGATCATGGAAAGGAATTTGAAAACCAAGACTTTGAAAAATTTTGTGATGATTTTGGAATTGCACATAACTTCTCATGCCCTAGAACTCCTCAACAAAATGGGGTAGTTGAAAGAAGGAATAGAAGCCTTCAAGAGATGACTAGGGCTATGCTTTGTAAAAATGATGTTCCAAATTTTTTGTGGGTTGAAGCTGTAAATACAGCTTGTTATATTTTGAATAGGACGAAGGGTTTAAAGAAAACACCTAATGAGCTATGGAAAGGAACTCCTCCAAATCTTAAGTATTTCCACATTTTTAGATGCAAATGCTTTGTACTTAACAATAAAGAGAATCTTGGTAAATTTGATCCAAAATCCTATGAATGAATATTTGTTGGATACTCTACTACTAGCAAAGCCTATAGAATTTACCTCAAAGACCATAGGACCATAGAGGAATCCACACACGTTTCTTTTTGTGATACTAATGCAATTCTCAGTGCTTCTTTAGATAATGATACAAGTAGTGAAGCAGAAACAAGCCATCAACCAAGTCAAGAAAGTCCCAATGCTGTCCCAAGTGAAGAACCTGTCCGTCCAGTTTTGTCTCATCAAGATGGAGGAGATATTTTAGTTTTGTCTCCTGAGCCAGTAAGAGAATCTGGAACAGAACAACCTGCTGAAGCTCATCAAAGCTCAACCTTGCTCTGAAAACCAAGAGAATGGAAGTCTATGAGGGGTTATCCCCATGATTTTATCATAGGTGATCCCTCCCAAGGAGTAACAACAAGATCCTCAACCAAAAAGCAAACCGAACAAAGCAATTTTACTTTCTTGTCTCAATTGGAGCCTAACAATGTGAAGCAAGCTCTTGAAGACCCCTCTTGGGTCAAAGCCATGCAAGAAGAGCTAGCTCAATTTGACAAAATGAGGTTTGGACACTAGTACCTCATCCGAATGGTAAGAAGGTAACGGGTACTAAGTGGATTTTCAAAAATAAATTAGGTGAGGATGGTAAGGTTGTTCATAACAAGGCTAGATTAGTGGCCAAGGTTACGATCAAGAAGAGGGTATTAATTTTGAAGAGTCTTTTGCTTCGGTAGCAAGAATGGAAGCAATTAGGTTGCTTCTTGCCTATGCCGCCCATAAAGGTTTTAAAATGTTCCAAATGGATGTCAAATGTGCTTTCCTTAATGGCTTTATAGGTAGAGAAGTATTTGTGGCACAACCCCCCGATTTTGAAAATAAAGAATTTCCAAATCATGTTTTCAAACTTTCTAAGGCCCTTTATAGCCTTAGGCAAGCTCCAAGAGCTTGGTATGAAAGGCTTAGTGCCTTCTTATTGGAAAATCACTTTCAAAGGGGTACCACCGATACTACTTTATTTATTAAAGTATCTAATGATGACATTCTTCTTGTTCAAGTTTATGTGGATGATATAGTGTTTGGATCGGCCAATGAATCCTTGTGTGAAGAGTTTGGAAAACTCATGATTAGTGAGTTTGAAATGAGTTTAATGGGAGAACTAACATTCTTTCTAGGTCTCCAAATCAAACAAACTCCTAGTGACACTTTTGTTCACCAAGGAAAATATGCTAAAGAATTAATTAAAAAATTTGGCCTAGAAAATTACAAACTTATGGGAACACCAATGCATTCAAACACTAAGCTTGATAAAGATGATGATGGCAAAGATGTGGATGAAACACTGTATAGAGGAATGATAGGTTCACTTATGTATCTTACCTCCTCTAGACTGGACATAGTTCAAAGCATGGGTGTATGTTCAAGGTTTTAATATCACCCAAAAGAATCCCACCTTTCAGCCGTCAAAAGAATCATTAGATATATTAATGGAACAAGTGATTATGGCTTATGGTATCCTAGAACTAATGACTTTGGTGCAGTAGAGTTTTGTGATGCAGATTATGCAGAAGACCGGGTGGATAGAAGGAGCACTTCCGGAATGTGTTGCTTCCTTGAAAGCTCACTTAACATGTAGTCAAGTAAGAAACAAGCCACAGTTGCTCTATCCATAGCCGAAGCTGAATATATATCTGCCTCTGCATGTTGTTCACAACTAATTTGGTTGAAAACTTAGTTAGAGGATTACAAATTAAAGATCAATAGTATACCTTTATTTTGCGATAATATGAGTGCTATTAATATCTCTAAAAATCCTGTTTTGCACTCAAGAACTAAGCACATTGAAATTAAATATCATTTTATTAGAGAACATGTGCAAAAGGGTACTATTGATATTCAATTTGTGAAATCCGAAGAACAACTTGCGGATATTTTCACTGAACCTTTGTGTGAGGATAGATTCTGTTCATTAAGGAACAGCTTGGGTATGATGGATTTAAATTCTGTTGATAATTTGTGATTTTTGATGAATCTATTGGTTTTGTCTCGTAGGAAACCAGGAGACAAATTTGTGGACGTGATGAATTGACATTGATACAGAGGGAGACTGATTCAGATATTAATGATCATGGGCCCCACCTAATTCTCTTTGACCTCAGTCATAACCCTGGCCCGTTCTGAGTTCCTCAATTGTTAATCAAATTCTTTTTGGAAGTTGTCATATCAAATCTTGTAAGAAGGAGTTGTTGTCAACTCAAAATCTTTTTCCCTTCCCTCATCCCTTGATTCTAGGAGCTAACCTCCCTTTCCAATTTTAAACTTCCTCCCTTGTTGATAACCGCGCACAACCCTCTCTCCACTCAACTTAATGGTCATTAACCACATAATCATCTCTCTCCAATCAGCATTTAATGCTTCCATAATCTCCCACCTCTCTCCACTCTCTTCGGCCTCTCTTCATCTTCCCTCTCCATTCTCCATTTTTCATAACATGAAAAAGAAAGTTGCTCTAAGAAAGAGTAGCCGAACCCCTCTACCCAAAAATTTTCCATTTTTAACTCCTCAAACACACACACATTCACATACATTTCACATCCTCTTCATCTGCTTCACCTTCCTCCAAACAAACCAAAACCATGAGAATGAAAAAGCTTGGATCAAATGCAAAGAAAGAGTGAATCTGTTGCTGTAGAGTTTTGAAAAGAAAAGGGGTGCATAGGAAGATGATGAATATGGCTCTGAGTATAATCTCTCTGATGATTGATCTGTTTGTCTCTTGTTGAACTCTGGTTCTGTTTAGATTATTTTGATATTTTTTAGGCTAATGGATACTCTGAGCCATTGTTATTTTGTTAAACTCTTGGGTATTCTGGTTCTGGTTCTATTTAATTGCATACTATTATCATGTGTTTTATTTGCAGGTTCCCCATTGATGACAAAAGGGGGAGAAAAAGTTGAAAAATTGAAAATTGAAAAACAGGGACTGAAATCTTTTTTTATTCATGATCACCCCTGTGCATAAACTCTATGTCCCAATGTTTATGTTTTGTTTTGATTAAAATGCTTGCTGTATTATGTTCCATTGATTATGATCTCTTTTGTTAAAATGTTTGCTGTATTTGGAACTTAATTAGGGAATGATAATTCTCTTGTGCTCTGATATGTTGGATAATTTTTTGGTACTCTGATATGACTCTGTTTAATTGAAAATGTTTTCTATGCTGTAAACTGATAATTTTGGCTCTGATATGATGGCTGAAAAATGTTGCTCATTCAATCAATTTTTTGGCAGCAAATTGTTTGAAATTATCAATTATATTTTTTGTTGCTATGTACTCTGTACTCAAGCATTTTTGTTTGTATTGAGCAGAAAATTATTTATATGATAACAAATAAGTTTTGTTTATCACTCTACTTCTGCTCATAAATCAAACCATTCAACATTTCAAAATACCATATGTTGAATACATGGTGGCTTTAGGCTTGATAAAAACATGTTACAGGTAATGCTTCCCTTGGTAAAATGGCATATATTTAGGGGGAGTTATGTAACAGTTGAAAAGGGGGAGGAGTTCAAATCTTCAAAGGGAGTACTCTAAACTTTAAACCTTTCCATTTCAATTTTAATAATGTTTGTCATCAAGGGGGAGATTGATGAGTTTGAAAAACTCCAAATTAAAATTGATGATGATCAAATATTATTAATATAATTAATTGCAAAATTATTAATTTGATCTTTAATTCATATTTGCTAATTAATAATTTTGTTACTTACAGATTTTATTATTGGGCCGAAAGAAAGAAAAATTAGCAAGCCCAACATGTTGAAGAAATTCAGCCTTGGTTACAAAAATGATTTAAAGATTGTGGCTAAATTATTATTTCATTAGTTGGGCCAGATTTTGGTTAACAAAACCCAAATTAAATTCTTTGCTAGCCCAACAAAGTGGTTGGTCTAAAATTAAAAAGAAAATGGGGGCAAAATGGTTAAGTTATTCTTTTAACATGATGAAATCCAATTCTTTGCTGCATGCTTCCACGGACACCACTCTCTCTTTAGTTGGAATTCAAAATTTTATGAAATTAGCCTTAATTGCCTTGGTAACATGAGAGAGAAAATGCAAATGTAATTTGATGGCAATTAAATGTGTGCTGCACGTTACATGGCAGGAAAGAAAAAAAAGTGGGTTTTTAATTGAATGTAATTGATTTTAATTTCCTTCTTTATTTCATTTGGAAGCCTTTTTCTCTCTTCTCTCTCATCTCTCTTCTTGCTTTCGGTCACTTCACAAAGAAAAATGGAAGACACCACAAGCTATCAGAAAGAAGAAGAAGCTAGTAGCAAGGCCATTGTGATGATGGCATAAAAAAAAAAGAAAATCAGAAGTATGGTGTGGCTGAGATTTTTACCACAAAAGGCAAGATGTAGTGAAGTAATCTCAAGCCTTCCATACCCAAAATTGGTGAAGATCTATTTCGGTCAGAGGAAGAAGATCTTTGGAAGCATGGCTCGTCTCTACTTTTGCTCAACCACTACAGGAGGTAGCTACTGTAGCTACGTGCAGGATGAGGCAGAAGTTTGAGCAGATGGAGCTGTCATCATCAAGAACTCATCAAGGGCTAGGAATCCTTCTTAGAGTGCAAGTCAAGATGGAAGACCCGAATTGATGAAGATTGGTGATAAGGGAAGACACAGAGGTAATTGCATGTTGGATATAGCATTCGGTTTCCTCTCCTCTCTCTCTCTCTGCCCGAATCGGTTTTTGCATGAAGAAGAAGAAGTTAGCTCGGTTCATCAGTTTTAACCTTGGAGGCTTCCCCTTCTATAAATAAGGGAGAACATCCAGGGATTGAGGTAAGGAGAGTAAGCACAGAGTTCTCATAACTACCTAAAGCTAATAGAAGTTCTTCTCCTTCAATATTCTTCATTTTGTAATTTTTCTGTTTAGTTTTGTCTGTCTTGAGTCTCATGAAAAAAGACAAACAGAGAGGTTTGTAAGAAAAAGCCATAGAGTGGAAAAAGGCAGAGTATACAAAATTAAAAGAAAAAGTCATAGATGTCCTTAGAGGTCCTTTGTACATCTGTGTTGTGTTTCATATTTTTGTGAGAATTCCCTTGCAAGTTGGGTTAGCACTTAGCAGTTGAAAGCTTGGTAGTGACCAAGTTAAGTTCAGGATTGGGGTTAGATTCTGGACTTGTCCCGGATAGGAAGGGTAGTTCCTAGGAAGAATTGGTGTATGTAATTATGAAGATTATAGTGAAATTCCATCATTGTTGTGATGGAGACTGGATGTAGACTGCATTGCACTTAGCAGCTGAATTAGGATACTTCTGGGTGTGATTTTCTCTCTCTACTCTACTCAAATTCTGATTCTTTTCGAAGGAGACAAAATTGAAAAATATCTCCTCATTGGTTACGAGACAAAAAGAAAAAGTCTCTTGACCAATGACGAGACAAAAAGTAGAAATATCTCCTGAAGCATTTTAAAAGGGCAGCAAGTTTTATTAAGCGAAAAAGGGGCTAAGATTCAACCCCCTCTTCTCTTAGCCACTGATAACCATCACGGATCTAGAGCTCTAATACTAGGTCATGAAACCACTCATCCCAAAAGTTTAAGCTAATAAAAAAAGATAACACTAATAGTTATATCTCTAATACTGAATCGGACATCCCTAAACTTCTATTGTACACATTGTACAGATATTCCATTAGCTCTTTATACTTCCTCAAAAAGATATTATTAATTAAATATTAAGTGTTAAAAGTAAATAAAATTAGGTATGAAGTTAGGTGTACTATTTTTTTAATTGTCTACCAATAATACATAAACTTTTGAATAATTTCAATTTTAATTGATGTAATGATGTTATATCAATTTTGAAACAATATAAATTTTAACTGATGTACTATAATATTGTATTATAGTACAGAAAAATTAATTCAAAAATATTAAAATATGTATTGTAACCCTACATCTATCTATGTTTAGATTTAATTTTATTTACTTTTAACGTTAATATTTAATTAATATTTTTTTTTAATTGAAACACTACATCAAAAGTGTAGTTCTTTGTATTTGTTGTTTGTAAAACTCGACACTATATCTATGGAGTTATATTATATTTTAAATTGTGTAAAAAATACAATATAATGTGTACCATATTATACCTAACCTAAATTTAAATTTATCATATTTTTGTAATCTAATATTAAATGTCACATTTTTTAAAGTTTGAATTATTTTTCTTATATTGAGAAAAATTTTTCGTCCAAATCTCACCATCCATGATGACATTGAATGATCTTGTTTGATTTGGACCCAAGTGCTGAAGCTCAGTGAGGTGGAAGTAGAAATAGTATTGGTGCTGAGTTTCATTGTCATCATTCTCCCAATGGAAGTCTAATGAGGCAGTAGCATTTTTTGGTGTAGCTGCAGTCTCCATGACAACTGCTGGTGGCTTAAAGTAACTCTGAATCAAGTTATCATTGCTAAATCCACTGCTTAATTGTGTCCACTTTTGGTCCCAATAAGGCTCCCATACCCGGTCATATGGATCATCTTTATACCTGTATACCAACATAACATTTGTTCCCATCACTTATATAATAATAAGTTAATAACAACAATTTAATTTAATTTAATATTCACATTTAAAATAAAATTTAATTTTAATTTTCATTATTAATTATTTTTACAATCAATAATTCAATACTTACTCTAGTAATTTTTTTCAATTTTATTTCTAACTAGTACCATCACTTAAATTTTTATTATTAATTATTTTTACAATCAATAATTCAATACTTACTCAACTAATATTTTTTCAATTTTATTTCTAACTAGTACCATCACTCTCAAGAATTTTTCATAAAAATAAAAAATATTTTCAAAATCAAAATAACATAAATCGGGTATAAATTAATTTTATATTTATTAAAAATTAAGTTAATTTGATAAAATTACTAAAATAATTTAATAAATTATTTTATTAAATTAATTAATTTTTAACAAATGTTAAATTAACTTATATTTTTATGATAAAAATTAGTTTTTTACTTAAATAAAAATAATAATTTATTTTATTCAGAATAAAATCATGCATGTAACAATGTTAAGAAACTTAGAATCGTCTGTATTCGAACGAAGATGTCAAAAATATATTTTCATAAAGATACTTTGTTTAAAAATATGGTTTATTTATTTAGTCATATTTTTATCATATCAAAATCTAATTTTATAATTTATTATCTAAGAGTAAAAAAAATTATTTTCACATGAAAATAATTATTAAATTTTTATAAAAATAATTTGATTTTTGCTTTATTTCACTGTTGTACTGGTGCTTTAATTTTTTTTCCCCATTTAAAAACTTTAACCTCAATAATTCTAAGGAAACCACTCATATAAAAATAGTAAAAATAACTTTTTCTAAAGTTGTTTATTTTACCACAATTAAAAAAAGTAAAATCAGATATAAATTAATTTTATATTTATTAAAAACTAAGTTAATTTTATTATTAAATATTTTATGTAATTTTATTAAATTAATTTAATTTTAAAAAAATATTAAATTAATTTATATTTTTATGATAAAAATTAGTTTTTTACTTAAATAAAAATAATTATTTATTTTATTCCAGAATAAAGTCATGCATATAATAATAGTGTCAAAAAACTTAGAATCGCACATGCTCATCAAATAAAAATATAAAAAATATATTCTCATAAAAATATTTTATTTAAAGTGTATTTTATTTATTTAATCATATTTTAAATAAAAATAATATTTTTATAATATATCAAAATCTAATATTATAACCTATTATCCAAGTGTCAAAAAAAAATTTTACATAGACAATTATATATAATGGCTTCCTCAAAGTATCCACCACTTAAAAAGTATATAGATGGAGATGATTTGATTGTGCTTTATTTCACTGACGTACTGATGCTTTAATTTATTTTTTTTCTTTTTCATTTAAAAACTCTAACCGCGCTCAATAATTTAAAGGGCACCACTCATATAAAAGTAACAAATTTTTTTTTTAAGTTGTTTATTTTGCTTCAATCGAAGAAAACCGTACTCTAAAAAATATAGATTAATAATAAAAATATAAATTATAAATAAAATTGAAGATCTAAGAGAAAAAATAATTATATTAATGATTCTAACTAATATTAATTCAAATAATACTGAATTTCTAAATTAATACAAAATAAACTTTTTAAAATCTTAATTTTACAATAAATTTTATTCAAAAAATTCAAAAATAAATAAAAAATACTAGACTAAAAATAAAATAATTAGCAATAAAAATTAGAAGATTAAAATATAAATCTTTAAAAATCAAAGAAAAAAAAATATTGAAAAAATTATAGAAATTGTAAATAAAGTTCAACTCTGAAAAAATTATTAAATTCGCAAAATAAAAAATATTAAAATGATAATAAAATGAAAACAGAAAAATAATATTATAAAATTTATAAAAGATTAATAAAAAATAAAATAATCCTCTAATAAAATTTTTGTTAAAAATTTAAATTTTAAACAAATTAAAAATTAGTATCAAAGTCAAATTTATGATTTTAACAATATAGCAATATTTTTTAATAAAACTAATATTTTTAATTTTATCAAAAATTTAATTTATAATAATATATTCAATGGACGTAATCAAACATTTTTATTTAAAAATATTTTAAACGTTTTTTTCTTGAGTCTTTATCTAAGTCTAATATCTTGATTCTTGATACATAAGCTGAGCATTCATACTTCTTAAAAAGGTAAGCACCTTAGAATTTCAATTCCCAAAATAAAAAAGGTAATCTAGTTTCTTGCACCAGATGATGATGGCAGTGGCAAATGGTGCAACAGGCAGAAAAGTGAACGGCCTGTATGTGACGGTGGATGAATATTGATACAGCCATAAAAATTATACATGGTGATGGTAATGATAAAGAAGATATAATTAAGGAAAAAAATTGAAAAAATATTTGAGCAAAAGGTGATTATTAAAAAATTATAAATAGAGAGAAAGAATTAAAATTTAATTTAAATAATAAAAAATTGATTCAGACTAAATTTTTTAAATAATGTGAATTTTTTTACATATATTAAGGACAAAATGTATACATAATTTATTGAAAAAGTTTAGGCCAGGGCTACCAACTTTTGTGTTTTGTGGCCATCACTTAACCATCAAAAGAAAAGTGAGTGATCTCCCACCATTGAATGTAATCTCACACCATTAAAAAGACTATTGATGACCAATTAATGGTTATAAAACACAAAAGTTACTAGTCCCCTAGCACTCCTCTAATTTATTATTCATAGAGTGATACTTGAGATTGATACATGTTGTATAGTACTAAAGAGTCATCTGTTAGTTTTTCTTTTTCTTTTTATTTTAGAGTATTTTATTTTGTGAACATAGGATGAATTTTTCAACCGATGTAACAACTAATTAATAAGTCTCTTATTACCATTAAGTGTTGAAATATGAATCGATCAGTTATATTTAAAAAAAAAAAAAACAAAAAACAAAAGGACTCACCTGTATATTAAGTTGGTGATAGAACTAAAATACAACCTTCGGAATCGTGCCAATCGTGTAGATGAGTCTATAGTGCGATAACTAGTGGCGACATTGCCCAAAACCCTCATTTCTATAGCTGAAATGAATGGTGTCCCTGTGCCTTTGTTAACCAAGCAGATATGGATATAATCCAGCGATAGAGTGTGGATGATCTCATAGTTTATGCTGACTGAAGAATTTGTGAATTTTACCGTCTCCCAAAAATGAACTCCGAGATAAAGATCAAACTCTGGAAGCGTATTAAGACCATCATAGTTTCCATACAAAAAACTAGCTCTGATTAAATATGTAGTAACAATTGTTACATTTATTCTGTAACAATTTCTTATTCCATTAGGAAAACTCCGAAGGTAATTAAAATATTGTGGATGAGTAGTCTTATCTTGGGGTGACACAGTTTTACTCACACCAGAATCAATGAAATTAGCATCTGAAATGTAATTGATTCCTGTGTTCTTTTCAGTGTAATTGGAATTTTCAGATAGCCCACAATCTATGCTAATAAATCCTGATAATAGAAATTAATCATTAATCAAACTTTATATATATTAAATTAAAGAAATTGTGAAACTTAAAAGTGATGAAAATGACTTCTTCAAATTTTATTAAGTAACCGAACCTGATTGATCCTGGCCTTGGACCGTTGCTATGAAAGAAAGAGCTCCAAGCAATAGAAAAACAGAATTTGCGATCATCTTTGCCATTGCATGCATATCCTATTTTGTTTGGGGTGACAAATTGCGAGGGTTCAGTGCTTCTATTTAACTAAATAAAACTCGCGATTTTTAATATACAAATTATGTAATATTATAAAGTTGACCCGTAAGGAGAGGGACAATTAAAAAGTCCTCAGTCAGGTTTTATTATTAAGAAAATTTTACTTTCTTCTCTTAAAATAGATTAAAATCATATTTTTTTCTGTATTTATAAAATATACATTTTTATATATAATTTTTAAAAAGTTTTATTTTTAATGTGTTTTAAATTTTTTGTGTTAACTAACGTTAATTTTATCTATTTTTTTGTGATTAAATTTTGTTTACTAAAATATCCTTTAACAAATTATTTATTTACTGATTAAATTATATTTTTACTAAAATATTTTTTTAAAAATTTTTTAATGATTAAATTATTTTTTTAATACATCATTCAATAATTTTTAATTATTAAATTATGGTTTTACCAAAATTTTTGTTAACAATTATTTTTGTATTTTATTATTGACTTTTTGATATCAATGTATATTATTTTAACATTAAATTATAAAAATCTTACTACTGTTAATATGTATAATAATTAATAATAAATAATTTGTTTAATATAACTATTAAAAATTATTAACAACTTTATCAAAAGTCAAAACTTAAAAATAAGTCAAGATGGATAAATTCCAAATTTAAAAAATTAACATCTCATTTCTTTACATCTTTACAAAATAAATTTTTTAATAATTAAAATATTATTAAAGGATATCCTAAGAAAAAATAATTTTATCATTAAAAAATTTAAAAAAATATTTAAAGAAAATTTAATTTAATCAATAGAAAAATAATTTATTAAAAGATATTTTGATAAACAAAATTTAATTACAAAAAAATAAAATTTTTGTTAAAGGGTATTTTTGTAAAAAATAATTTATTTTTTCTTAAAAAATAGATAAAGTTGATAAGTTTGGAAAACTCCAAATTAATAGGATGATCGGACATTATTAAAATAGTAATTAGAAATTATTAAATTGATTTATGATTTAAATTTATTTAATTAATAATTTCTATGTTGCTTGCAGATTTTGGTCATTGGGCATAAAGAAAACTTGAAGCCCAAAATAATTGGCAAAAATAATCAGCCTTGTGCAAAAATGTTTAAAAATATGTGGCTGAATTATTGCTATGACTATTGGGTCAGGATTTTGTTAAACAAGCCCAAATTAAATCCTTGTTACAAGACTAAAGCTTGGTCCGAAATTAAAAGATGGAAGAAAGTAAGGTTTCATGCTTCCCATGGTTACATTACCCCGCTAAAGAATGGAATTCAAAATCATTTAATTTGGTTTAATGCTTTGGTAACATGAAAGAAAAAGTGCAAGTGATATGATGGCATTAATTGTTTACACGTTACTAGGTATGGGGAGTGAGAAATTAATTCATTTTAATTTCTTTCTTCAATTACATTGAAAAATTTTTCTCTTCTCTCTTATTGTTTCGGTCACATCCATCAGAAGAAGATGGAAGGAAGAACAAGCTATCAAATGAAGGAAGAAGAAGCTAGAAGCAAGAAAAGGGCTACGGTGATAATGTCCTTAGCAAAAAAAAGATCTACAATATGGTGTGACTGAGATCTTTGCCACTTATAGTAAGATGTGGTGAAGAAGTCTCAAGATCACTATGCCTAAAAATGGTGGAAGATCCAACTCGGTCAGAGAAGAAGATCCCTGGAGTATGGCTCGTCTCTACTTTTGGTCATCCATCACAGGAGGTAGCTACTGCTGTAGCTACATGGGGAAGAAGCAGAAGATAGAGCAGATGGAGCTGTCAAGGATCAAGGGTTCATCAAGGGTCTGAAATCCTTCTTGGGGATCAAGTCAAGATGGAAGGTTCAGATTGATGAAGCTTGATGAGTTGGAATGAGAGTGAGGTAATTGCATGTTGATTTTTGTATTCGGTTTCCTCTCTCTTCTCTCTGTCCAAACCGGTTTGATGATTGAAGAAGAAGAAGTTGGTTCGGTTCAACCGTTTCAACCTTGGAGGCTTCCCCTTCTATAATAAGGGTGAACAACCAAGGTTTGAAGTAAGGAGAAAAGAGTGAAAGCACAGAGTTCTCATAGCTACCCAAGCTAACAGAAGTTCTTCTCCTTCAATGGGTTTCATGTTATATTTTTCTGTTTAGTTTTGTCTGTCTTGAGTTTTATGGTTAAAAGGCAAACTAGTGTAAGGTTTGTAAGAAAAAGACAGTGAACGAAAAAAGGCAGAGGATACAAAATTAAAAGAAAAAGTCATAGATGTCCTAGAGGTCCTTTGTACATCTGTGTTGTGTTTCATGATTCTGTGGGAATTCTCTTGCAAGTTGGGTTAGCACTTAGCAGTTGAAAGCTTGGTAGGTGACCAAGTCAAGTTCAGGATTGGGGATAGATTCTGGACTTGTCCCGAATAGGAAAGGTAGTTCCTAGGGAAAATTGGTGTATGTAATCAAAGATGATTATAGTGAAATTCCATCATTGTTGTGATGGAGACTAGATGTAGGCTGCATTGCACTTGGCAGCTGAACCAGAATACTTCTGGGTGTGATTCTCTCTTTCTCTTCTACTCCATTTCTGGTTCTGTTACGTAGGAGACAAAACTGAAAAATATCTCCTGTCTGATTACGAGACAAAATGAAAATGTCTCTTGACTAGGTACAAGACAAAAACAAAAAAAAATCTCCTAAAGCTATTTTAAAGGACAGAAAGTAATACACAGCAAAAAGGGGCTAAGATTCAACCCCTCTTTCTCTTAACCACTGATTACCATCAAAAGTCAACGTTAGTTAATACAAAAAAAAAACTTTAAATAGATTAAAGATGAAATTTTTTAAAAGTTATAAGAGAGGGAACTGTATATTTTACAAATAAAAAAAAAGTGTCATTTTAATATTTCTGAAGGGAGAATAGAATTTTCTCTTTATTATTTCTTCCTAGGATTTCCTTTTTTTTTTTATGATATTAGTTTATCACTTTCATATATTTGGATTTTTTCCATAAATATTATATAAATTAGTATCTACGTTGTAGTAATTTAAGATATAATATAAAATATTAATTTTTTTATAACTATTATATAATTTAACTTGAGTAATGTTATATAACTAAAAAGTTTATTATTTTTTAGTCAATATTTAATCAATATTCTAAATATTAAATCATAAATTTTAAATTTTAAATTCTAATAATATAAAAATAAAGTATTGACTATTTTCTTAAAATTTCTCATATAATTTAATATACTAAAACATAAGTCTCAAAGCAAAAATATTTATTATTAAAAAGTTATATAATTTCAGTATTATTTCTTTAATTATAAAATATAGATATTTTTTATTAATTTAAAATATTTATTATCATATTAATTCGTTAATTTCTTGAGTTATATAGTTTTTAAAAAAATATTCAATAATTTTTAATTGTATCTAAACTAAAGAATTTTTAAGAGACAGATTAGGTATCTATTAAAAATTGAAAACTATGTTTGAATCCCTTCTTGCATTGTCTCTTTTAATGGTAAAGGAACTTATATCTAATATTCAATATTTGCATCATATAATTTCTTTTCTAGAAAGAATGCTTCAATACATTGCTTGACAAGAATTTGACTGTTTAAAGTAAATATAATTCTAATAGTGAAAAAAATATTTTTCGTCACTTATTTAATATCATATAATATCTGACATTTTTCTGTGTTTTTTTTAGAATAAATTGGGAATGGCAGTTAAAAACTAAATTGGCTCAATAAATTCTTGATTTAATTATATTTGTTTGTCATTACTTTTATAAGAAACAAAGTGAATTAAATTAATCAAGTAAATTTATTACTTTTGACATGTGATACATATTAAAAAAAAACCTATTTAATTTGAAATATTTACAACGTTTTAGAAACCACTACTTCTCATAAAAAGCCATTAAACTATTCTTTATAAATATTATTATCTTTCTTTCTTTCTTTCATGTAAATATAATAATTAATATCATTGTTTTGACGATTTTTAGTGGTGGTTCGATTCTAATAGTCTGGGAGCGAAACCTACTCTTCTTTTACAGATACTAGTTTTCTATAAGTGCATCAAAGTGTCTATCTCGAATTAGACGAGAATTGAAAGAACAAGTAAATCAAAGTTTGTAAAAGAATAAAAGGAATGAAAAATAAAATATTGAAAAGGTAAATTGACTGAAATCGAGAAAAGTTACATTAAAATTAAAAAAAAGCAGTAAAGGTGCCTTCGACTGGGTCAAAGGACTTTGGGCATGAAAATTAAAGATACTAGAATATAAATTGAATTCAAAAATTAAACATAAATTTGCTTGAAAGATAAACTTGTTTAAAAGATAAAGTTTACAGAAAATTTAAATGGAAGATAAAGACATGTGAAAGGAACCCTACAGAGAATTGACTGGGATGTGAGTGTGCGTGAGTAATTTTCTGAAGCAAAGTTCCAACCCCTATTTCCTAAAACTTTCTAATATTTATAGTCTACTTCTATAACCGACCATTAATTCATGGTGATGTCTTGTATGCACACTTCCAAGTAACCGTTCCCGCTCTTTTGCTAATAAACGTTACCCATAAATTTCTCACATGGTGAAAACTTGGCTTTTTTATATAATTAAGCATTAGAGAAGCTTTTATTCCCATAATACGCAGCATTCAAAACTGATCCTAAAATACGCACCCCCAATTCGTGCATAGCAGTCGCGAAATGGAGTTTCACTTAAATTCATGTGTGACCCCCACGAAATGGCGCAATGACAGCAGCTTTCTCCATTTCCTTTCTGCCATCAACGAAATGGAGCCAAGTCAATGACGGCGCACACGAGGTGGAGCATCTCAGGGGCAGTGCATGCGAATTGGCCAACCTGCTGGCGGCGCCAACGAAATGGAGAACTTCGTGCGTGGCGCCCACGAGAAGGTGTGGTCAAAGGACACGTTGCAGGAACCGTACCTCACATGTATTGGCTATGTTGGGAGGCATGAGACACTTGGGAAGGGAGTCAAGACCATTATAAAAGAGTTGTGGGGAGGGGACCTCATGCACGGTTGAATTGAAGGGAACATATGGTTTAAAAAAAATTGTATAAGTGGTAAAAGGAAGGTAGGAGAAGTTGGTAGTGCTGAAAAAAAAATTTTAATATGAGTGGGGGAGGGGTTAACGCAGAGGAGAACTTGAACCGGTTGGACGAACATCATATAGCGGCACATTTATTCCAAAAGGTTAGTTTACGTCATTAAGTTGATAGTTGTCATTAGCGATTGTTCGACATAAATTTTTCCACGTTTAAAAATTTTTGTTATGTTTTTTGAATTATTGTATTTCTTGCTACCTTCTATTGCAGCTGACACGTGTCCTTACTCCTCATGGCACGCTCGTAGATGTTTTCACGATGGATCCTGCGGATCCAAGCATGGAAATTAGGCGGCAGAGGCTTGAGCCTTATTTGAGACGCACGGGATTTTACCACGTCGCTTTGATCAAGCGCTTCGAGTACGACAATCCACTTATTAGTGCCTTCGTTGAACGATGGCGACCGGAGACACACACCTTCCACCTCCCTTGGGGCGAGTGTACGGTAACCCTGGAGGATGTAGCAATGCAGTTAAGGTTACCTGTTGATGGTCAGCCCGTTAGTGGTACTTTGAGGTCATGGAGAAAGTTTCACCAAAGAGATATTTGGGAATGGTGTCATGAACTTCTAGGTGAGGTTCCCGCCGGCCACGTAGGGACAACAAAGTTCAACATAAAGTTGAAGTGGCTCAGAACTCGTCTTCAGCAGATGCCGCTTGACTTAGAAGATAATGGCCTCATGCAGTACGCACGGTGTTACATACTTTACTTGTTGGGAGGAGTGCTTCTTCCAAACAAGGCGAACAACACAGTGCATGTTCGATATCTGCCATTATTGGCTGACTATGATGCCATCTGCACCTACAGCTGGGGGAGTGCCGTCCTCTGTTGGTTATATCGTGCTATGTGCTTAGCAACATATCCCAATGTCGAGGGTATGGCCGGTTGTCATACGTTGCTCATGTCGTGGATATACTACAGATTACCTTTCTTCGCACCGAATGTCACGACAGCGTATAGTTTTCCTTTAGCCACGAGGTATGGTATATGTCTTCCCACTTTGTGACTTTTATTAGATATCCTTTGCTGTTGGAAGAATTTTTTTTTTTTTTAATTTTCTCCTTGTCGAACAGGTGGGCAGGCAAAAAAGGACAAAATGACTATGCTGAGCAGCGCTTATTGAGGCACCGTCTAAGGTTGGACAATCTTCAGGTGGATGAGGTTGGTGCTGGTTGTTATTAATGTGTTACCAACAACTGTGTATATGCCTTTAGTGATGGGATTTCTTTCATGTGTAGTTTGTTTGGCAACCGTACATGGACCCCAGGATTCTCTCTAGAGTTCCGGCTGATTTCCTCGGCCACCCACATGGAGACTTTTATACCGCCGTTGTGCCTCTCATATTTTTCCGGTGGATTGAGATTCTAAATGTTGACAGAGTGTTGCGTCAATTTGGGGGAAAGCAAGGACCTCCAAACCCTCCTCTTAATATTGATACCTTCCATCGACAGTCGGCCCGCAATGATGATGGATGGTGGCCGGTTAGACTATCTGAGTGGTTTGAGGTATGGGCAAACCGGCGAAGTGATGCATATAGGCTGCGCATTGATCGTGCAGATACATTGCGTCCCAGTCAAGATTACTATAGGTGGTACTGCGACAGAACAAGGAGGTTTTTGTCTGCCCCCGATGCATTCCATGATCCGAGGCAGGAAGTTGTCCCCGCAGGCGCACCGGAAGAGTATGGAAGAGGCCCCGTGGTTAATTTGCCGCCGGTTCCACGAGACCATCGTCGTCGCCGTCCTCGCAGAGGTAGAGTTGAAGAAGATGCTGACCCTGGGGAGGATAGGCCGGATGTACCGGTGGAAGACCGGCCCAGATTTGAGCCAGACATGGGTTACCCACCACAGCCTCCTCCAGTTCCAGGGGACTGCTACTACCCGCAGCCTTATGTTCAACCAGAGCCTATCCAGCCATCTTCGATTCAGCATTTTATGCCATATCAGAGTAGCTACGAGGTTGGGGGTTCATCACAGGGAGGTACACAGGACTTAATTGATTCTATGGACAGAGTTGGGTGGACAAATTTCTCTTCTTTTTTCGATGGTTTGGACCATTTCATTCCTCAGCAAGCATCCCCGCATACACCAACTGATCTTGCACTCGCCTTGCCCCGATCCGACACTGAGACTCAGCATGCGCTTGCGGGGAGGAGATCTACCTCCATCTGTGACACAGCTGGCTCAGCACTCCGTCCCTATGACGCTATGCAGATGCAGGGCCGAAGGCTTTCTTACACTGAGGCTGATGTTAGCTTGGAGGAGGACGAGGGACATCATGGTCGTCCCCGCCGGGTCACTCGAGCTCCTTCGTGTGGCACAGGCGGCAGACTGGGGCACGAGCACCATTAGCCTTCTTTCAGATGTTATCTGTTCTATGTTTAATTGTTTAGTTATCTTGTTTCCGATCGATGTTATATGTTTTACTGTTTAGTTATGTTGATGTACTCGTACCTTTATGAATGGCTCTATTTGTTTGTGTTATGTATTTCTTATTGTTTTCGTCAATCACGAATTTTTTTAACGACCGTACCGCAGTTTATGATGATATTAGTTTGTTTACATAAAAAACACACGCGAACCGAACTTAATATAACAAGAAGAAACAACATAGATTCATTAATACAATAAAACTCAAATAACTGAAAAAAAAAAACAAAAAAATTACAATAAACCAAGCAGGTGGCATTCTAGGTTGCAGTAGCGTTGGGACAATGTCGCCTCGTATGTCCTGGTTGCCTGAAAAGGCCACACCGCTTACCGAGTCCAGGCTCAACCTCGTCCATCTCATTCTGAAATCTCGTAGACACCGGACGTCCTTCAAGTGTGCGTCGTAGGAGGGGGTTGGGACAGACACGTGGGCCTTCATAAGGGGGCCACATCTCCTCATCCGGCATTGGCTGGAATTCCATTTCATAGACCCGAAACACGCTCTCCATGCGATAAACCAAGTTTACATACTGTTGTCACTCGAGTCTCGCATAGGCGCAAGCGGCTAGAGCATGAGCACATGGGTAGTGTAACGCCTGGAAGTAACCACAGTCACATCTACGAAACTGAAGGTTAACCCTAAACCGAGACTGCACCCCTGCAGCAGCTATCTCGTCGACTGTGAATACGGTTGTGGCTCTATCGTACGACGTCACTAACATCTGAGAAATTCCCTCACGGTTCGCTAATATGGCTTTCTGCAGGAACTGTGAGAACACCTGACCGCTTGCAATCTGCGCTTGTGCTTGCCGACCCTTCACGACGAATAACTCATTTAGGCGATGGTATGTAGACTTGACAATTGCACAGACTGGTAGATTTCTAGTGCCCTTCAGGACGGAGTTGATACACTCAGAAAGATTGGTCGTCATGTGACCATATCGTCGGCCCTCATCAAGGTGCTGCAGCCATTTAGGTGGCTCTAACCCTCGTATCCAACTCATCATCTGCGGTGATGCTATGGGATCCTCGCTGCTAATTAACTCAAGATAGTACTGCGCCTGCTCTTGGGTCTTCGAATAAGCGGCATTAACCAGGTGTCTTTTGGCTTCCTTACTCTTGAAACTTGTTGCGAAGTTCGAGGCAATATGTCGTACACAGTAAGCATTGTGATCCCAACCACATCCTTCACGCTCCAACGCGGCCTTTATTGCAGCATGCCTGTCGGAGATAAGAAGAACTCCTGGCCTAGTCGCTACATGTCTCCTCAAATTAGTCAGGAAGAAGTACCATGAATCTGTGTTCTCTCTTTCTACGAGGGCGAAAGCGACGGGCAGAATGTTGTTGTTTTCATCCTGTGCTATGCCCATGAGAAGGGTGCCAGCGTACTTACCGTACAGGTGTGTTCCGTCGACTGACAGCAGCGGCTTACAATGCCTAAACGCTTGAACACACGAAGAGAACGACCAGAAGACCTGGTGAAACATGACACTTTCACGGTCAAGCGTGTTTCCGACATAGTATGGAACCGTTTGGAGGTCAACAATTGTCCCTGTTGCAAAATTTGTTTACTTGGTCAAAGTTGTTAACGAGTAAACGGACAACAAAGAGCAAAGACCGTACAAAAGTAAATTGCAAGGAATACCTGGGACGAAAGCTTGCAGCGCATTGAAGTATCTGCGCAGCTGGTCATACGACTCGTCCCAATCACCATAGATCCTTGCGATTGCCTTCTGCTTCGCGTGCCAAACCTTCTTGTAAGACACCTTGTACCCGTACGCTGACTCTACCGATCCTTGCAACACCTTTACACAAATAGTCGCATCAGCATGCACCATGGGGAATATGTGCTGGCATATCACATTGCTATCTAGTTGAGCGTGGTCTTGACACATCGAACTTGCCAAGCAACTATGAGGCCCTTCATATTTTCGAATTTCTCAAAATCTGGAAGACCTTGTCTTCGCAACCCGTACCATCCAACGACATTGATCACCGAACTGCTTGCATCGACATACATACCTCCTTTGGTCTAACTCAACGACCTTATACTCTGCACTCCCACGGATGTTGTAGTTTTTGACTGCCAGCATCGCTGTTTTCCGGTTCAAAAACTTTAACCCAATCTCGAGCTCCATCTCGCCTGAGAGAGGGTAGCTACTAGGTCTGTCCTCTGCGTTACTCGAATGCATTGCTCCAAGATTTAGGGATAGGTAGTGTGCAGGTGTGCTGGAGGATACACCTCCACCTACCGGTTCGACAGGTGTTGGAGGAACGTTGTCGCCATGCAGAGGTTGCGTTTCTGGAACGGCTTCTGCCTCATCACCACTGAATTCTTCAATGTCATCCTCGTCAGAACTACCAGAGATGCCAACATCGGGATGCCTATCGAACCCATGTAAGGTTGAAGTGGAGGACCGCGCTTCACGAAGATTTGCATTATGTTCCCGCACAACAAACGCATTGAAGCTTGGACTACGGGCCCTACTTGTATCCGGACCCGGTACAAAATCAGCCACTTCTAGATTTCTCACACCATCCACATTATTGGAACTGGACGAGCTTCCGCCAATATCCTGAATATTCAGACAAAGCTCCAACGAATATATGGTACCTATGCTGCGATGATAAGAGAACATCATTGACACCTGCTGATAAGATTTTATCTGCATTTTTTGATATGCAAACGAGTTGGCCACTGCAACCGGCATCCTGTAGGTCAACTTTGTGATTTTTTTTCCAACCATTCCGGTATGAACCAGAATTAGATTCTTCAGATCTTGTAACGATGTATGTGGTGGAATCATTATCCATAACGGATCATTGCAAACGAATGTAATACCTTCTGCTGTATGAGAAATTTCTTCATTGGGATATATAATTAAATACACGTTCTCCGAAGCCATACACAAAACAACCCAATCTGAATACCCCAAAAAAAATTTTTAAGAGAGAAAGAAGCTTGTGAACTTGAGAGAGAATGTTGGAGAGTTGCAAGAGAGTGGATACATAATGGCTTCTTCTGTGGCTGATCCAGCAGCGTTTATATAGGCAAACCACGATCGCATTTCGTGGCCCGTGCACCAGAAGTGGCTAAACTCGCGTCCGCTGCAGTTGATTTGGGCCCAACTCGTGGCCGCCGACCCAGATGTGCCCCATTTCGCAGGTGACAGGCACTAAATGGGATCTGCACCATTTTGTGGCCGCCGCTATTGAGTTGGAACCTGCTGCTGCTTTTTCCATTTCAAGGGCGCTGCACCAGAAATGAAGAGGAAACCCATTTCGTGGGCGGCGACCAAGACATGGGCATGCGTATTTTCGTAACGTTTTTCTGCCTGCGTATTTTGGGAATTTTAATTTTTACCCTGATTATTAATATAAAAAAGCCTGAAAACTTTCAACTTCTCTATTTATATAACCATTCGATTCACTATTCGAACAGTCATTCGATTTCTCTTTCAAATACCTGCTTGACTAGACCTAGTCGATCTAATAAGGCGTCTGAATCGAGTCCATGTCGAATAACTCTTAATCAATGCTTACACATGCACCTTTTGACCTCTGCTTCCATTCTAACATCTCTTCGAAATTTCGAATCATCTTGTTCTAGTCGAAAATATTTTTCGATTAACAATAATATCATAATAATTCTATGTGTTATTACTAATGATTTAGTTCGTGTGATGCCCTGTGCATTGCCTGGACATGAACACCAGTAATAATTAATCAAAAACATGATAAGCATATTCGTAGATACCTCAATAATTGTTATATATAAGATAAGCAATAAAATCAACGATTCAACCCCGCATAAAGGAAAATATATGTGTGAACAAATCAAATACAATTAAATTCCATTTTGTTTATTTCTTGTGTCATTTTACAAGATTTCACTTTGATTTTATCAATTTTAATTCTCAACATACATACTTATGATGAATTTATATATTAGAATAATTTAGTGTAGAACTGTAAATAAAATACTTATGATGAACCTATAAACTAAACTAAAAATGTATTAAGTGAGGTTGATTCACTTATTCAGAATATAAGTAGTTTTGTCGATTTTTTTTTTTTTTTAGATTCTCGACTCAAATTCTATTATGTATTAAGTAATCTTATATATTGCATAATAAATTTGTTATATACAACTACAAGACACACAGCAGATAGTAGCACTTTATTAGAGTCGGTTTTAAAAACAGCCACTATCTGCAATTTAGCCACGATTTTCGTGACAGATTTGAGAGAAGCCGCTATTTGCTTTTTTTTTAGGGTTCGATTAGATGCCCCTCTTTTTCAGATCTCTATCTCAATTCCTATTCTGATTTTCTTCACTCTCACTAGTTACAACTTACAACACAGTTCTCTTCTTTTCAACTTCCATCATCATCTCTTCACCTCTCCAAAGTTTCTACGTTGTGCTAGCTCCTCTGCTTCTTCTGCTTCCTCCTCTGTTCTGCCAGATCTTCTAGCTATCTCATCTGCGTAGTGTTGTGCGCAATTCGAATCTGCGATAGCGACACGAGCATCCTATCACCGTCACCTCCACCACACCCGTTGCATGTTCTTCTCCTTCTTCCTTTATTTCTTTATTTGGATTGTTGTTTATTTATCCTCTTTTTTCTGCTAGGTTTTCACATTTTTACAAGAGGATAAGTGCCACTCACCCATAGCAAAAGGGATCTTTTGTCCCAGATCTGCTCGCTGCTCGTGCCTCCTTCCTTATGCAGGTTACTTTGATGATAGATGATAATTTCTGGCCATAAAGTGATGGAAAAAAACGCTTAATTAAATGTCATTTGGTTTCGTTAATGATGATGATGAAGGGTATTTATAAATTTGATTAATTAATATTATTAATATTATTATATTATTATTAATATTATTATTAATATTAATAAACGGTTACTAACCGTTTAGTACCATTTGGTTGAAGGGACATAATCTTTTAAGAATTGTATATGTTCAAAACATTGTGTCTATTGGCTAAAGTGACACAACTCTTTAAGAATTGTGTATGTTCAAAATATTGTATCTATTAGCAATAGAAAAGACACAACTATTTGTATATGTAACTAATCATAATTGCTACGTGCAATATGTATAAATAAGTCATTGTCCACTATTTTAAAAAGATAAGTACTAAGTGTATATTTTAATCAACTATTAAAAAATTTTCTTTGTTCAAGAGAGTTGAGAATTTCTTACTATTGCTAATTAAGAAATTCTTAGGTTTCATTGTATCCTGGGAGAGTATTGTCATTAACCCTATAACAACTAAGTGTGGGGACAAATATCTCTCTAAAAAAAGTGATCTAATCATGCCTTGAAACCACTACACAAATATAAGATTTTGTCATCTTCTCATACTAATATACCCAACAAATGATTATATTGATGAGCTGTTTTTGGAAGTCTAACAAATTTTGGTATGACATTTTTTGGGATCCAATAAATATTATTTGATATTGATACAAAGAAATGTATAGCAAAATTTAAATTTTTGGCAGCTTCTTCTTGTATCACTCATTCATTTTAGATAGTCCTCAAATTTTAGATAGCCTAAATTTTCAGTCATTTTTTTTGTTTTTTTATAATATTATTTATTTATTTATTTTTATAACAAATTTTTTATTTTAAAAATTTATTTATTTTTAAATTTTTTAAATTAAATATTAATTTTTAATTTTTTTTTACAAATTAGACATTTTTTTAAGTACAATAGATCAATAGCAATTACCTCTATTTACTTAAAAAAAAATAGATAGTATAATACTCTTTTGTTCTAAACAATAATAAAAATATAATATTCAACCGTTTATTTTAAAAATATTATTTTATTTTTGAAAACTATCTTCAAAATTTGATTATATGTATTCATGTTGTTAGATCTTACCAGAAATATATTAAAATTTTAAATTTTATATACTTTTTAATAAATAAAAATTTAAAACTTTTACAATCATTCAATTAAACTTATCCATTTTTTACATGACTATGTACAATTAATTATTGTTGTAAATTTTTTTTATATTCATAGAACATAAAAATTAAATCTTTTCCTTGAACATTCTCAAAAAGTAATAAAAATAATTTTTAATATTTTTAAAAAATAATTTTAAACATGTTTTTTATATATATATTTATTGTTGTTTCTAGAATAAAAATAAAATTTTTAAATTTTACCACAACAATTTTTTGTAAGAATAAATTATTTGGATAAATTAAATTTTAAAATAACATATTTTTAAAGATAGTTTTCAAAAATGAATTAAAATTTTTTAAACTAAACGATTAAATATTATACTCTTATTATTATTTGGAACAAAAAAATATTGTATTCTTTATTTTTTAAGTAAATAATAGTAATTGCTATTGACGCACAGACCAGTAACAAAAATGAAGGGACATTTGCCCCATTGTGTTTTTAATTTTTAAAAAAAAAAAATAATTATACATAATATATTCTCATTTTAAATTTTAAGTGACCTAATACAAATAAATTAAATCCAATTAGTCAAGGTTTTAAATTTGTTTTTTTATTTCTCTATTATTTTGACTATTATTTAATCCAATTAAATTTAGTTCTTGTGCCGTCGCTCTTTTATTCCTTTAGACCATCTTCTTATTTTTATGTTTTCAACATTCTTTTTCTATTCCTTATCTAATGGTCATATTCTCTTCGTCAAAATATAAATTTCAAATTATCCTTTTTTTTTATATAGCTCTCCATAACTCTATGTATCTTCTAATTTTATTGTTTCTCTTTTTAATGTTTTTAATTATAAATTTTAATTCAAACAATTATAATTTATGTATTAATCTAATTTTTTTATTTTTTTATGACTTTATATATTTTATTTTAATCTCAATTTATTCATCCTTGTTATTTTTTTTTATCTTTTGTTCTATTATATGTACCTATATTACATATAAAATTTTAAAATAAATTGATTAATTTACTAATTTAGAATATATTTTTTATTTTTAGAAATAATAATAAAAAATATTTTAATTACAATACATAATTAAACAGATGCATCAAATTTTTTATCTAACATTATACCAAAATTAAATTAAAAAAATATATAACAAATTTAATTATTTTAAAAGGAAAGAAAGAAAAAAATTATAAATTAAGTTTTTATTATTTTATATAAATATACTTTTTATATACAGATTTAATTTTTCTAGTATTTATATATAATTCTAGTTTCAAATTATAAATATTAGTATATCATTAGGTGCTAATGTGTCAATTAATTCAGTCTTTTATTATTAAATTATAAAAAAATTAGTTAGGATAATAAATTATCTATAATTTAATTAAAATATTTTAAGTTCAAATTTTAAAAATAAAAAAAATATTTTTAAGAATATATAATGAATAGTATTTTAAAATAAAAATATTCACTAACTCTTTTTAAATTTTATATCTCCATATAATAAATAATGTTCAATAAAATTTCTTTTAGTATATATATTTTTGTCTCTACTCCTAAAAATTTTTAGATCCATCATTGCCTATTATACTTAAAAAAATTGTCTAATTTGTTAAAAAAATAAAAATTAATATTTAAATTTTTAAAATTTAAAATTTACTATAAAAAATAAGTCAAAAAAATATTATAAAAGAATAAAAAAATGACTGAAAATAGAAGCTATCTAAAATCTGAAGACTATTTAAAATAACTGATATAGAAGAAGCAGCAAAAAATTTAAATTTTGTTATACATTTTTGTGTCAGCATCTAATATTTATTGGATTCTTAAAAACAGCCCAAATATAATCATTATCATTAACTAAATTAAATGAGATCTAATTAAGAGTTTTCCTCCATCACTCTTGATCACGCATCATCAAGACAACTTATATACGCGTAACTTTCACTGTACCACCTATTTTCAGCACTTGCTGAAAATTTTCTTGTTCAGCACCATAGTATTACCCTACCATTTTGGTCTTTTTGTTACAAAGTACACATAAAGCTAAGTCCAAGTCTTCAGCTACAAAGTTAAGGTCCTCAATAATTGTTCTAGCTAAGTCTTCGTCTACCTGCTCAATAACACTACATGTGAATTCGTAGCTGTGATTGCGTGCATGAGGTGCAGGATTGATTCTCTTGATGCATTCAATATATATATATATATATATATATATATATATATATATATATATATATATATATATTTTCATTAATAAATTTATTAAATGACTAAATATACGAGTATAATAATTAATGAGTATAACTTTATATTCTCTTAAATATATCTAAATTCAAGATGTTTTTTAATATTTTTTAATCTTTTTACGTAAGTATAACTGGTACTTTTGATAAAAAAAAAAAAATCATATATATTAGCATTTACAGCTCTTGAGCCAATAAAATAACGAAAAGGAAGTAAAATATTTTTTTTATCTCAAATATTTGAAAAAAAATATTAATGTTTGTTTCTATTATTTTCATTTTATTTGTATTTCAAATGTTTTAAAAGTGTCATGGAAGCTTAATGAAAGTCATTTTCATTTGTCACATTAGTCGTTTTCAACTTTTCATTAATGAAAATGACTTTTTCTTTGGAATTTATTTTTTTATATATTTTAAAATATTTTTAAAATATTTTTGTCGTTAATAAAGTTAGAAGATATTTTTGTAAGAATTAGATAATGAAAATATTTTTAGTTATTTTCTCTTTTGAAAGAACATTATATGTATTCTTTTTGCATTAAAATTAAATTGTTAAAAAAAGCGATAAAGAAGTAAATTTACCTTATTAAAATTATTAAAGAATGATACAAATATCCTCACTCTAAAATCTAAATATGCCATAAACTACATTCAACGGAAGTTGACTACGTTACCCCTCAAATTTCTTTGAAATCCTACTTTTGCATTTATAAACCATATTATGGGTTTAGCCACGTTTGATCCTAGATTTCTAGTAGTGAGTAGTCCAAGTCATAGAGTCAGCTTCACAGAAATTTTAAATAATAAATGTTTATTACTTTATTCATATTGGTAATACTTGTTCCAATGGATACAATAAGTTTATATAAAGCAAAGAATATAAATTTACAGTGAGTAAAAGAAAAATTGGTAGATATAATTATTAGGGATGAACGCGCATCGGATCAGATTAGATATGATCAAAATTTTGATCCGATCCCCACTAAAATTATCGGATCGGATCTAATATCTGCAGTTTTTAAAGTTGGATCCGATCCGCACATTTGCGGATCGGATATCAGATATATCCGTAAAATACCAAAATATTTTTAAAAACTTATTTTTATTAAAAAAATATCAAAAAAATTCATTTTTTCTATTCTTTTAAATATGTTTATTCTTAAAATAATATTAAACATACTTTTCTTAAATAATAAATTAAAATAATACAACATATATGATAATTATTAGTTGAAATAAAACATAAAAATAATATTTACTTATTTATTTCTTTATTTTTGCGGATACGCGGATATGCGGATCGGATATATGGATACCAACACAAAATTCGCAATCTGATCCGATTAATGTGCGGATCCGATCCGATCCGAAAGCCTTGCAGATGGAATCCATATCCGCAATTTTCGTATCGGATTCGGATGAACACTGCGGATATGCGAATCAGATCCGATCCATGAACACCCCTAATAATTATGGTAGATACAATCATCTTATCATCTGAACATAAGAAAAATGGGTCTAAAAATTAAAAATAGGTAACATTCTAATAAGAATAATATAATGTAAATTTGGACTCAATTTCAATTAGATATCAAATTCAAGTTACTCGGCTTGAATATATAAGGTTAGCTTGATGAAATCCAAGAGTACCGTAACATCAACAAATAATAAATAACTCATATATAGAATAAGTATAATGTCACTTTCAATAAGTTAAAAATAAAACATCATTTATCAACAACGTCTGAGTGTCTGAATTAAACATGACAATTTAGTCACATGCTCAGGCATTAAATTACAAATTATAGACCTGACTCAAGGAGTTTAAGGTAAAACTGAATCGAAGAGAAACTAGATGAAGGTGATGCATTGTTCTAGTGTAACAACGTGATTAAAATGAGCTGATATTAATGATTGCAATTATATTTACCAGTATAGCTATGTGCATATATAGGCATATAGCAGAGTAGGCACTACTATAGGTCTATAGCTAAGAGTTTGTTACACCAGAAAACAGAAATAACGGAAAGTTTCCTTTAACAGAAAGTACCTGAATTCTGTTAAAACTACATACACTCCTTCACTGACGGACACTTGAAAAATATATATATATATATATATATATATATATATATATATATATATATATATATATATATATATATATATATATATATATATATATATATATATCTGCATGAAATTTCTTATGCGATGAAGAAAAACTTGATGCAGAAAATATACATTTGGAGAACATGCAATAACTTCCGGAGAGAATGAAAACAAAATACAAGATATTGGAACATCAATTCCATCTGCTATCAACCTCATCAATGACCCATACAAGGGAAATTTTCTATTTTGTACCAAATTTTTGGGTCCTTCATGTGGACAGACTCTTTCCTCCTCATCTTTGCCTTTTATTCATGCAGACCTCATTACTCTTTACATATCCCAAAATCACTTGAATGGTTCAAGATTCACGTGGAAGAAGAAAATCTCTTCCTTCTTGAGGATTCAAGAAGCCACACACTAAAGACGCAGGTGATTTTCTAGTTTGAGACATTTTAGATAGGTGCAACCAAGCATTGAATTGCTACCAGTTTTTTCCGCACCACATAGGCTAGCAGTTTCAATAGTTTCAGGCAAGAAATTGTACTGCTTTCAGGGTCTTTTGGGAGCCCAATACCTGTACAGGAAACCAAAGTTTTTTATTCTCAAATTTACTATAAGAAGCATAATGACATAGTACCATAATTCTGGCAAAATATAGGAAATAGAACATCTGTTTTACGAAAAATGAAAACATCAACCTATGGAGCTAGCGTTGTGTTTATATACATATATTTGATGAATTTAATTTTTTTGCCAAAATTACCCACATCTGATGTCTTTCAGTAAGCACAACCAAGATATAATGGCCAACACACAAACAAGATGCTTGAAACTGCGCCTTTCTCAAAGTCAATATACATCAAGGAAGGAAGCCTTTTACAAGAACCATTAGTTTATCATCGAATGTTGCATTATCATATCCACGAAACGACATGCATCTTCTTGCAATCTTAGACTCTACATTTTAAAACAGAGATAACTATAATTAGACAGGGACAAGGAACAAGTACGAGCAATGATGGAAATTTTAAATAAAGCATAATATCAGCACAAAAAGCTATAAACAGTATGTAACCTTGATTATTTGCTTTCCTTGCAGCAGAAGCAAATTCTTTAATTGACATAGTGGGTGGTTCAAGAGATTCATTGGTATAGCAAGTTGCTCCATTCTTAAATAAACCTGAACAAAGCAAGGTAGGATTATTCAGTCAATAAAAATGTACAGAGACAGTGCAAGAGGTGGCTTTGCAAGACATGGACAATGCAAACTTAGTGCACCCCAATTCTTACCTTGCCTCAGCCATGTATTAATGTAGACAACTTAGTGCACCCCAATTCTCACCTTGCCTCAGCCATGTATTAATGTTGGCTCTTCAATCTTCAATATAATAATAAAAGCCAACATTTCATGTCTTTTTGCACTCAAACTATATAAGACCTTATGAGTATGAGTATATTAGAGATTGTAGATATTGACATAGAGAAGTATATTGGGATAGTAACATTCAATTTTGGCAAATGAAAAGAGTCAGATGAGCAATACATATCGAATTCCATGAGCGCAAATCTGGAAGACCCAATGCAAGAGTATGCTGAAAAACATAGTATCTTGTCAACAAATAAAATCTAGGTTTAGACCAGGGATTTACACACGGAATTAAGATAAATATAAAATATACTTTCATAAATATTATATATAGAAAAATAGACTGGAGCGCTTTTATCAAGGTGACAGAAATAAAAACAAAATTAAAATTAAAATAAGATGGCATAAGAAAAGTAAGCTATTTTTTCCTAATTGGTATGACTTTTTAGTTTTTACTAAAAAAGCAAGATAGTCCGTTTCATGAAGTATTGCCTACCCGAATGCCACTGACTTGCTTTCATTGCACACTACATGATGGTCGATGGAGTATGTATTAGGATGATAAAGACGAGGCGAATCTGCAATAATCCCTGATGATGGAGTATGCATTAGGACGATAAAGACGAGGCGGATCTGCAATAAACCATACAAATAATGTAAGCAATATAGAAGCGATCATGAAAAAGTTTACCGTTTTGTTATTTTCTAAGCATCTAATTTGTTATCCTTAAAAAATTGGAAAAAATGGCACCCATAAGAAATGAAAAGATAATAAATATTGACGTGGTGTATTAACAAGAGAATGAAAATGGTTGATGCAAAGGATTATAATAGGAGAGCAGTGAGTTTAGGGAAGAACAAAACAAAAACACTTACCAGGAATGAATTGAATCCCTGGGTGTTCCATCTCCTCCAGCTTACGCCTCAAAGAACATTCTTCCCCCATGTAGATATTTTCTATGGAGGCAAGCCAATGTTTTTCTGTGATATTCTCAAGCTTTTCACAGTCAGCAATTGCTAAAGTTTTGAGAGAGGTAAGATGGTGAAGCCCCTTGCAGTCAAGCGTCTCCAGATTTGGAAACTTGCGCAATATAAGACACTCAAGAGAAGCAGTAAGGTAACCCTCTCCTGGGAACGACTTTATATCAAAGCATGAAGCAAGCTTAAGATGGGTAAGGCATTCACTCTGCAAAACATTTGATGTAATCCAACTCGCTAGTTTCTCACACTCAATGACCTCAAGAGTTTTCAAACTCGGAGGGAGGCACTCCTCAGCAAAACAATCGATTTTTCGGCAATATTCTATATACAGCTCCTGTAGGTGGGGCGCAGCCAACCCTAGCGACGGCAAGGATACTAGACTGGGGCACTTTGAGATCCTTAAACAAAGAAGATTCGGAAGAGCCTGTGGTACCTCAACATTAAGTTTTTCCATGCTTTGGCATTTACTGATTACGAGTTCCTTGAGATTTGGAAGGGCCCCCAATTGAAACGACGACAGTGAACCACACCCCTCTACATGAATCTCCGTTAGTGACTTGTGTTGCAGTTGCTCGGAGAATGTTAATTTTTGAAGCCGGCAAATAATCTCCTGAAATTGATATGGCTGACTCACAGTTCATTATACGCAGACGACGGACACGTGGCGGTTGGATGTGCGGTAGCCACTCCAATACGGAATTCGCCAGCTGGGTTCCTGAAATTACTATATTGTGGCGGTAGTAGGATATGCGGTCGCCACTCCAATACGTGACTCTTGCGAAATACGTAGAAGAACCATCTACAAGTAATTGGTGAAGCTTGGGAGCCCTCGGCAGCGGACATGCAAGCTCTTCACAATCAGCAATGGTAAGTTCCTCCAGAGCCGGAAGGTGAGCAGGCAGATCTCCTCTTAACACCGGACAGCTTTTTAGTGAAAGGATTCTAAGCTTAGGAAAACCATCAAACTCATCAGGAAAATGCCATTCCCGCCAACCAGACATGCTCGTAATTTCCAGAGTTTCAAGAGACTCGAAGGGTGTCTTCTGCTGAAATGATCCATTTTTTTTGTTGTGAATCTCAAAATCAATTCTCTCCAACCCATCAAGATCAGAAAACTCCAGATGCCGTAAAAAGGGTAAACGTCCTAGTGAAGGAAGCTCACAACAATTCTTACAACGCTTCAGCCTCAATTTGGTCATATTGGAGTAGCAAGAAAGGCCTAACCAATCTGGGAATGTTTCACCTCGATAACCAACAATTGATAACTTTTTCAAGTTTTGATGAGGTTGTAACTTGTCAAGTATATCTCTTTCACTTTGAACATCATCAATGTCACCATCTGGAAGCCAATTCAACTTAGAGTGTTGATGTGCTTCTTGTTACCCATCTTTGCCTCCAAAACTTCACCGCTATTCTTGACATTCTCCAACTTGGAAATGCAAAATGAGCCACGGAGAATGTCCAGTGTTTCCAGTTCTCTTATCCCATTTTCTTCATACTCGCCGACAATATAATCACTTAAGAAGTTTAGATGCTTTAACTTGCTCATTCCCTTCGGCATCTCTTTCAGACGAGAAGCTCCTCGAATATCAAGGTGACGCAGGTTCACAAGATCTTCCATGCGGCGGGGAAGCATATCTAACTCATCACAATTCCTCAACTTCAAAGTTTGGAGATTGTATAAATTACATATTGACTCAGATAACGTCATAATAGGTGTGTCAGAGAGATTCAAGTAACGCAAAAGAATCAATTCACCTATTGAATCAGACAATAACTCTATAGAAGAGTGTTTAAATGACAAAACTCTTAAACACCCTAATTGTTGTTGTAAGAGCCAAGAATCGCTTTCAATATCAATTGATTGATCATGGCGAAGGAAAGTAAAATCTAAAAATGTTCTCAGGTGTACTGCTCCATTATTGGCCTCTCGAAATAATTTGATGCTATCCTCAAATTTTGTAGCATATGATAAATGACGAGTTTTGTTGTCTATCATGCATCGATTGCCAAATTCTTTAAGTTTGAAATAGAATTTCCCAGCAAAAAATGTTGCTAGATCGCGCATAAGATCATGCATTATAAATAACTTTCTGTTAGTACTAGCAGGTTGAAAAAACGACCTTGCAACTAATTCATCAAAATATGCACAGCCAATATTTTCTAAGGTGTTGTTTTCCTTTGGTTGTAAAAGATCTTCAGCCATCCATAACAAAATTAATTTGTCTTTGTCAAATTCATAATCCTCTGGATATAGTGAACAATAAACAAAACATCGCTTTAAATGTGAAGGAAGGTAATGATAACTAACTCTTAATGCAGGACTAACATCTTCCAGAGTTCCCAAATTTTACTATCAAGTACATTCTCCCAATCTCCTTCATTATACTTATTGCGCAATAAACCCCCAAGTGTCTTCACAGCCAAAGGTAACCCCTTACATTTTTCAACAATTTTTCTATCAATTGGCTCTAGAATTGCATATTGTTTAATACCAGTAGAAATGGATGAATGCTTCAAAAACACCGACCAACAATCTTCCTCCGACAATAAACTTAGTCGATAATGTAGACTGTTAGGTGCGAACACAGAAGCAACATTTCCGCTACGGGTTGTTAGGAGAATCTTACTCCCCTTATTCCCATAGTAAAAAGGTTTTAGAAAATTCTCCCACATGTCTCGTTGCTCATCCCAGACATCATCTAAAACAACAATAAAGGTCCTGTCAACTTCTTCTTCAAATCAGTCTGAAGTGAATCAAAGTTATCCGTGTTATAGGGAGAAGAATCTATTGCCCCTATTATTGTCCTTATAATATGAACAGGGTCAGGATTTTCAGCAACACACATCCATGCGTGTCAAATTTTCCCATGACTTTGGCATCATTGTAAACCAATTGAGCCAAAGTAGTTTTTCCTATCCCGCCCATACTCACAATGGGAATCACAGTTACATGTGATTCAGCATCGCAGGTATCATCTAACAGCAATTTGATTATGTTCTCCTTGTCTTCGTCCCGACCAACTACGTCAGAACTAACAACGACAGATGTGGATGGAATTCTCCAAGATGTGTCCAACTTGGCACTCTTTTCCAGTCCAAGTTTACCTTTTCGTCGTACAAGAGACTCTAGTTTGCCAACTATGACATTGACACCGCTATCTTCAATAATTGAATCAACAGGGCGAGACCAGTCATAAGAGTTACCTGGAGTGGCAGTGGCAGCTTTAGTGGAGAGTTCATCGAGGAAGTCATCAGCCATGTAGAGAGCATCTTGGAGATCTACAAGCCACTTCTTCACTCTATCGTTACGGAACTGCTTCAGCTCAGCATCATCAAGCACAGGATCAACATCACACAGAATTTCATCCAACCTTTCAAGCAACTCCAGGACAGAGTCATTTCCTTCCAGGACAGAGTCATCTTCAAGTATTGAAGATAGCTTCTTTGAGATAGCATCAACAAAAGAAGAGAGATAAGCTCCACCTTCAAGTTTTGAAGCCATGATTCAAAATCAAGTGCGGCAGATGATGAGAAAAGAATGAAAGGGGTTGAGAGAAGTTGTTGTAGCTAGATCGATGTAAAGTATTCAGTTCTCTAGGTTTTCTCAAGCAAAAGGAATCTCAAGTGTTTTCCGTTTGCAGAGCACAAATAATGAAGTAAAAATGTTCTTTGCTTTAGTAACTAGAGTAAGGTCGAGAGTTAAATTTACGAGTGAATATTCAATTGAGTCTCTGACAATTATTTCAAAGGAATAACGAAGTTGTTAATAAAAAAAATATTTTTATTTGTTTTTAATTTTTATTTTTATGAAATTGATTAGTTTCTGTTATACAAAGACTAATCAATCTTATAAAAATTAAAATTAAAATTAAAATTAAAAAATATTTTTTTTATTAAAGATTTCATTATCTTTTGAGATAATTGTCATGGATTGTTTATAATTTTTC
This sequence comes from Arachis hypogaea, assembly GCF_003086295.3. Taxonomy (NCBI): domain Eukaryota; kingdom Viridiplantae; phylum Streptophyta; class Magnoliopsida; order Fabales; family Fabaceae; genus Arachis; species Arachis hypogaea. The sequence continues at coordinate 5,991,619 of NC_092054.1, read as the reverse complement.
TCTAAATTAATTATATAATATATAATATATTTAAAATACTATTAGATAATATGTAAGTTAATGTTAAATTTAGAAGTTATTTGTAAAAAATATTATACAATATATTTATTTGACAATTTATATATAATTTAATATTATTATTTAATAGAAAAATACAAAAAAGAATATAATTTTAATATAAAAAATAATTATATTTAACACATATTTTATAATTTAATTAAATAATTAATGATATGTATTTAATTTAATTGATTAAAAAAATTAAAATTTTATAGTAGCATATCAAAATTAATTTAAATTTTGTAATGGATGATAAATGATAATTAAAATAATAAAAATTAATTCAAAATTTAATAATTATAAAATTAATAAAATCATAGATAAATTGAATTATAAGTAATAAAAAAATCAATTAAAGTTTATTCACTAAAATTTATATAATTATTTTTTATTTTTGTTTTTTAAATTTTTACTTTTGTTTTTTATTTTTTTAGGTTATATTTAAATATTATAGTACAATGATAAAACTGTTAGATGAAATATAAATATAAATATGAATATTATTAATATTTTGATAATTAAAAACGATATTTAATTTTTTAATTTTATTTTTTATGAATAATGACAACATGTATTTTTAATAATATTATTAGAACTAAATAATATTAAAAAATATAAATTGTTGAAAGAAAGAAGAAGTGATATTTAACCGAGTATACAGTAAATTTATTGGTTAAATATCAAATTCTTAAATAAAATTTAGATTCATGCTTAATCAGTCATACTCGAATGTACTAAAACATATGTAAGAAATAAATAAAAATACTAAATTCTAAATTCTTAAAAAAATAAGTTTAAAAAATAATTTGACAATCAAAATAATTGCAAAATGTTATTTAATTAAACATTGGTTCTTCCTTACTAATTAAATATTGTAAATTTAACTATTTAGTTTTATTAACGAAACTTTGTTTTTTAAAATATATTGTTAGGATTTTTCTAACAGCTATATTTATTATTACTTTTAATTAAAGTTAATTTAATTTTTGTACGTTAGTCAAAATAGCTTTAAATTATAGCGCTACTAATAAGGTTTATTCAATCTAATAGTTACAGTTAAATTATAGCATTGCAATTGACATCAAATGGTGTTCAAACTTTTTCAAAATCTTTCTGCTCATCACTATTTAATTTATTGAACATTAATAATTTTCTTTATAAACCGTGGCAGCCTACCGGGACTTATGAATTTAAAAAATTCTTCATAAACCGTGGCTGGCTATAGGGTTTTTTGGGTATATTTTGTTGCTTGCTAAACCGTTGTGACCTACCACGATTTACGTTCAACACTTCTCCTTGCTAAACCGTTGATTACATGTAAATAGGAAACCGTGGTTAGCTCCCACGAATTACATAATAACAAAAAAGCACATGCAGGTAACGAAGTTCCAATTGTTGCAATCACGTAAAGCTTTTTCTTCTTTTATTTATTTGAGTACATTGCCCTTAGAATTATATATTATATATACTGGGGCTGGGCCAAAAACCTGCTCCACTAAAAATTCGTCCAGGTACGAGGTGGGTAATTACCTATCCTAAACAGATAGGGACGAAATGGGTATCACAGATTCGGATGGTATTGTTATTCCTATGACTAATATTAGTTTAGATATAAAATAAATACAAGAGAAAAGTATTGATTATTATCTAACATATTTTTCGTTAAAAGAAAATCACGCACCTCGAAAGACTACTAATGGGAGAAAGGCTTAACATAAGATTGTTGTATGAAGGTTAAAAAAAAAAGGATTTGGAGGAGGGGCCAATTAATGTTTGCTTCAAAACAACCATAGGATTTTTTTTTTCAAATCCTAGACGTCTAAACCAGCTTTGGAAATCTCTAAAGCCTTGTGGTATATATACCTTCTCTAAATCTTGATCAAGAAAAAGTTGTGTTGATTTTAAATTGCTGTACAAGCCAATTCTTGGCAGTAGCGATGCCAACAATTGTGAACCAGCACACTGACAACCAGTGGCGGAACTTGAAACAAAATTTTGGGGGGGCCAGATAGAAAATAATTGTCAAAATATTTTTAATATGAACCCCATTTAAGATAAGCTCGTCTAATCTGGTTTGGGTGATATTGCCAAATTTAAAGCCGTTTTTCAAGATCTCGTTCCAAAAAGTTAAGGTTAATGACGCCAGGACGTCGCTTGGATCACCAAAGGTTAACAACCCCACTATGGTGACATAGTTTAGATTCACCAATCTTGGCGAGGTTAGCAATCCCACTATGGTGAAAATAGCCATAAACCCATTTTAGTTGGCCAAGCCAAGGATGCACCTCTTACTCTCAAAGAGTCTAGAGGAAAATAAGCACACAACTTATTTCATATTCAAAAATCAACTTCAACTCTATTTCATAAATAAAAGGTACATGAGTTATTTATACTAGTGGGAGAAGGAAAAGCCTTCATAACTTGGACGATGTGGGACTAATTCATAACACAAAATTCACTATCTTAAACAATATGGGACTTGTATTCCCTTATTACAATTAACTAATATAATTAACCTACTAACTCTACTATCCACACCAAAAAGATTTCATTGACGAATCCATGCCAAAAACCTACACCCACAAATCAAATAAAATTTCACTAAAGCAAGGTGAAGGCCACAAGGACCGACCTTGCTCTGATACCAAACTGACGCCGAGATGTTGCTTGGGATACCAATCTTGGCGAGGTTAACGTCGCTTGGAATACCAATCTTAGCGAGGTTAACAACCCCACTATGGTGACATAGTTTAGATTCACCAATCTTGGCGAGGTTAGTAACCCCACTATGGTGAAAATAGCCATAAACTCACATTGGTCGGCCAAGCCAAGGATGCACCTCTTACTCTCAAAGAGTCTAGAGAAAAATAAACACACAGCTTATTTCATATTCGAAAATCAACTTCAACTCAATTTCATAAATAAAAGGTACATGAGTTATTTATACTAGTAGGGGAAGGAAAAGCCTTCATGACTCGGACGATGTGGGACTAAAATATAACACAAAGTTCACTATCCTAAACAATATGGGACTTATATTCCTTTATTACAATTAACTAATATAATTAACCTACTAACTCTACTTGCTCATGCGTCAGTTAAAGTCATCAGATGTAATTTTTTGAACTTTTGAAAGTTATATCTCACTTTCTTTGTGATTCATTAAAGTAGAAGAACTATCTACAGGTGTTGATATTGTAAAAGTTATATGTTCTCCTTCTTAAATATTAGTCTTTCTCTTAAAAAATGTATCAATTCTTTGATTTTTCATTATTATTTTATATAAAAATTTGTAAAATATGTAAAGAAGAATTTAGAAGGACAAATATTAAAATTTATAATATTTATTGAATTTTTTTTATCAATTTATACAAATACAATAATATTAATACTTATTGAATATTCTATTATTTTTTATTATATAAAAAATTAAATTAAATAAATAGTAAAATATAAAATAATATTAAATTAAATAAATAAAAATATCTATTTTTTATATTTGAACTTAAAGATAGAGAGAGTGTTGTTTATTGAATTTATTAGATACTTTAAGTCATAGTAAAGTATTTAAGTCAATTGAACTATTTTTTATCTTCTGAAAAAATACTACTAAATTTTTTATAAAAAGTTTGGGGGGGCCATGGCCCCCCCTTGTCTGAACTAAGCTCCGCCACTGCTGACAACACAACTCTTCCCTCTTCTATCCACATTTCACACATTTGTACATAATTAACTTGCTGACATGTATAGAGTTATATAGATGGTTAGCTTTCTGTTAGTAACTACTTACTGTATTTATGTCAAGTAGAATAGTTAGTTAGTTGTATTCATACTATATATAGCTGGACTTGTAACATCAACAATTTAAAATTCACTAATCAAGTTTTCAATCTATGCAATTCACATTGAGAATTCAGAATTCAGAAACTCTCTTCTCTTGTTCTTGAATGTTCAATGTTCATCCCTTGTTGCTCATAGTTGGAACCAATTTTTCACAACAATAATGAACACTAATATTTAATTTAGTCATGCTACATGTTAGAATATAATTAAGATCAATTAGGATTAATTAGAATTATTTAATATATCTGAATATTTATTATAGAATATTACGTCTTTATTATTACGATTCTCCTTATAAATACCCTTCTATATTGTATTATTCCAGATAACTTGAATACAGTCAATAATATGTTAATAATATAAGTGTTTAATCAAATATTAATTGATCTTAATTATATTCTAACACTACATACTACAATAACTAGTATATATAATTTTCCTTCTTTCAATTCAATTATTAGATAAATTATTATGATAATCTCACTAAACATACAAGACACAAAACTTAATTATTCGATGATAACTGAATATAACAGATCTTGTTATATATAATAAAATGCAAAGCAACAAATTAAAAGATAAAATAGCTAACTTGCTAGCTATTGTTACAACAAATTGAACTTAAAATGCAACATAATTCCGAAGCTATTTTATTTTACTTTAGTACAGTGGTAATAGTATTAATTAGAAATGAACTATGAACCTACCTAGCTATGGGAGTGATATCAGTACTAATCAAGTTTAGACTCACCTGCCCAACCAAATCTTCATTTTGAAGGTCACAACTAGTATGTTTTCGAGCTAATTCTGCAGCCAAACACTCCTTTAGCTCTTTCACTATATCACTCATGTATGGTCTTTCCACTGAAATGGCAGACACAGAGGTCATTGCTATTTCAACTGCTCTCCATGCAGAGTTGCTGTCGAAATCCTTTTGTAATCTTGAGTCAACAATTTTTGTTATATCCCCTCTAGTAACCATTGTATTAATACGCTGACTTATATGATGAATCATGTCTTCCCTTACCATTACTACCGGCTGACCTGTGATTATCCTTAAAAGAACTACTCCAAAACTATACACATCACTTTTTTCTGTCAATCTGTTTGATGTTGTATACCTAGCACGGCGAATCAAATAATAATGTGCATTTGTTAGTTAATTTTTTTTATCTCTAATCAAATTTCTTTCAATAATCAAAGGTATGGATAACTAATCATATCATTGAAATGAAACACATACTCAGGATCTAGGTAGCCTGGAGTTCCCGCTACAATTGTCGACACATGCGTATCGCCGTCAGCCGCAAAGCATTTGGACAATCCAAAATCAGCAAGTTTGGCATGGAAGTTTTCATTTAATAGAATATTTGTGCATTTTACATCTCTGTGGATTATAGGTGGCTTACAACCATTATGCAGATATTCCAATCCTGGATTTAAGTTTCCACCATGCATGTATAGATAGTTATCAGTTAACAACTAAAATTTGACAAAGAAATAATTAAATTTACATATAAATTATTTTTCTTGCGCTAACCTTGGGCAGCTTCTAATGCTATTCGAAGTCTATCTTCCCAATTCAAGCACAATCCCCCATTGTTTTTTCCTTTATTGAAAAACAAGAGATTGCACAGTGTTAGAAGCTTTTAACATATATTTGTTGAATAACATGAGTAGAAAAAAATATATATTTTTTATTATATTTTATTATGAAGTAATAAACTATTTTTAATTAAAAAAATTAAAAATATAAGATAAATTACAAATTTTAAAATATAGCAATTTATTTTCAAATCTCATAAAATTATATAGACTTTTTAACTATTTTAACTATAGGAGTCACTCAGATAAAAGTATTTAAAATATTTTTATTTAAAGATAATTTTTAATAATTAAAATTTAATATATATATATATATATATTTTAGTTATTTTTTATAATAAAAATATTGTAACCATTTTTATAAAAAGATATTAATTTAAACCAATTCAAAATTTAGTTTATTGATTTTTTTAATCAAACCGATTTATCCAATTTAATTTTGACAAAAATAATACTATATAATCGATTGTTAAATTTTAATTACTACAAAATATCTTTAAAAAAATATTTGAAGTATCTTCATATGAGTAACTCCCTCCAACCATACTAAATTAGAAATAATTGTATGTGATTATTATACCTGAAAGATGTTCATCTAAGTTTCCATTTGACATATATTCATAGATGAGTCCTATATTAGTGTCTTCATTGCAGTAACCAATAAGAGAAGTCAAATTTCGGTGATGTACTCTCATTAGAAGCTTAACCTGCCATTCAAAAGCCATTCAAATACAGCAACAATATAATTTAGATTGAGGTTTCTTTCACTTATGGATATTTTGAGCACTTGCCTCTGCAACAAATTGTTGATATCCATGAACTGAAGATAGGGAAAGCATCTTGACAGCCACTTGAATGTCCTCAATAAAGCCGTGGTAAACTGTTCCGAACCCACCTCTGCCAAGAATCCTATCAAAGTTGTTCGTCATTTTAATAACCTCACTAAATGAATATTGTCGTTGCCTGGATTCCAATTCTGACCCCTTTATGGAATTACGCCGCTTCCCAAGAATAATGTTTGTAGCAGCAGCTGATTGTGATGAAAAATTTCAGTTATTCGCAGATATTTCGAGTTATGGAAATCAAAACCCACTCAACCAAACTTCACTCATTTGTTTCATAAAAGATTGCATATATATGACAGTTAGGAGCAGTTACCATATCGCTTGCTTTGGCGAAAGATTATAACTGCTGCTGTAATCACTAGAACCACCAATATCCCTGCAATTGATGTTACCACTGCAATAACTACATTATTCTCTTTCTTTCTTGTATCATTTGTTTGCGGGTTGCATGAAGTTGATGCACATAGATTTGGATTTTTCCCCACACTAGAATAAGCATTGTTAGGACAACAAAGTCAGAGCAAGGTTATGTTTGGTTACTCATAACTTCTTAGGAAATTGTGCGAGTAATTATTATTGGAGGAACTAAATAAAAGAGAAAGCTAGTTCAAGGCATCATTATTTAATAATTAGTAGTAGTATGATATATATAAGCAAAGCATCTTCAATGTCAAGTATATATTATTGATTCTTTGTTTTAAGTATTTATATCAAGGATAATATACCTCAAGGATAATAGACCATCACTTTGTTTTTGAAGGAGTTCATTTGAAACTGAACCTGTTAGGTTGTTGTTCGTCAAGTTTCTGCAAAAGCAGAAGACAAATATAACATCCTTGTCAAATTTTATAACCAATAAAATCATGTGGACTTACAAGTATCCCAGTGATTGCAGTTGTGCCAAAAAAGATGGAATACTCCCACTTAAGTCATTGTTTGATAAATCTCTGAAATGGCAATTCAAATGCACAGTTACAATTCAAAAAGAGAGAGGGGGAAAAAAATAACACAAATGTAATCAAATTATTGAATTGCATTATGTATATATGAACCAAATGAGATGAGATGAGATAGATACTCACAAAGACTTTAACATGGTAAGCTTGGAAATATCAGCAGGTATATGTCCGGTTAGTCCACTTGAAGACAAATTCCTTTAATATTCCATTTCCAAAAATATTAATTATTATTTCAATAATAAATTTATGCTTGGTTTTTATAATTAAACGGTTAAATGTTTTCTAATTTATGTATTATTATTTAATGAATTGTAAGCTTACAAGGATGTGATTCTTTGAAAGCCATTAAAAGAGCTACACTCTACACCATCCCACTTGTATGTAGTGGGGGCACATGGATCTCCTTGCCAGTTTCTACTGTCCACCTTATAAGTCCTCTTGATATTTGTGACTGCATCCACTGGTGCATCATAATCAAGATTAAGACAAACAAAGCTAAATAATATGCTTACAAGAATGGAAAGAACAATCTAAGTTTAGACAAATATCAGCAGCATATATACCTTCATCTTTTTGGGTTTCTAACTGTTAGGATTTGGTTGAATTAGTCCCACATTGCTCAGGATAGCAAATGGAGTGGGTGGCCTAAGCTATAAATATGAGGCTAAGTTCTTCATTTGTTTTTGCACCAGTCAGAAACACTTTAAGCTTGTATCTGATTTTTCTTTTCCTCTGTACTCTTTGATTAGAGAGTGTTGTGAGGTGTAGTTAGATATTTGCTTTGAAAGAGTGTGGGTGTACTGGGGTGCCGGTGAGAGAAAGAAGTCTATGTGTTGTAACAATTTTCACATAGTGATATTCTCTGGTTGTCATTTGACAACGGCCGTGGTTTTTTCTCCGGTAATTGGAGTTTCCACGTTAAATTCTTGTGTTGTGATTGTGTCTATTTTATTTCTCTGTCAAAGGTGTTTTCTCAAGGGGGAATTGTGTCTTATTCCCAACAAGTGGTATCAGAGCTTCGGTTCGGTGGGATTTATTCTTAGTATGCTCTGTGGTTGCAGCCTAGTCTAATCTCTTTGGTTGCTGTTGTTGTTGCTGGAAGGCAGTGTGACTCTGTGAGAGTGCAGTTTGGAAAAGGTTCTGGCTAAGGAAAGACTTGGTATTTAAGTGTGTCCATTGTGACCCACCTCTCTTTCCTGGGGACCCTTCCTAGTGCACGGTCTACAGTTGAGTTATAATATTCCAGTATACGGTTGCAACAATGTCAGGATATTCAAGTGCTGTGAAGCTTGAAATAGAGAAATTTGATGGAAGAATCAATTTTGGCTTGTGGCAAGTACAAGTCAAGGATGTGTTGATACAATCAGGTTTGCACAAGGCGTTGAAGGAGAAGATCTCTGGTTGCTCTCTCTATGAGAGAAGATGATGTTCTCTAGAAGACAAGAAGTATCCTCATGGTATTACCGCACTGCCATGGATAAGGATAAGTTGTGGCAATCGGGTCCACAATTGCACACGGGCATTGGTTGGCGTTGAGATGCAAGGTGTGTGGCGGAGTTAGGTCGATGGCTGAAGAACTTCCAGGAAAAGCCAATTTGGAAGTTGCACCATGAATTTTCAGCAAGGTTTCGATCTGTACCAAGGCGAAATTCTTGGAGTGGTCTAATTCCAAGTGAGTATACTTTCATGGTGGAGTATGATAGTTCTCTGAACTATGATTGTCGGTATAGACAATGGCAGCAAAGAATTGTCGGTGTTGACAATGGAAGCTGAAGATGTGTGACTATTTCAATCAAGGTGGAGATTGTTAGGATTTGGTTGAATTAGTCCCACATTGCTCAGGATAGCAAATGGAGTGGGTGGCCTAAGCTATAAATATGAGGCTAAGTTCTTCATTTGTTTTTGCACCAGTCAGAAACACTTTAAGCTTGTATCTGATTTTTCTTTTCCTCTGTACTCTTTGATTAGAGAGTGTTGTGAGGTGTAGTTAGATATTTGCTTTGAAAGAGTGTGGGTGTACTGGGGTGCCGGTGAGAGAAAGAAGTCTATGTGTTGTAACAATTTTCACATAGTGATATTCTCTGGTTGTCATTTGACAACGGCCGTGGTTTTTTCTCCGGTAATTGGAGTTTCCACGTTAAATTCTTGTGTTGTGATTGTGTCTATTTTATTTCTCTGTCAAAGGTGTTTTCTCAAGGGGGAATTGTGTCTTATTCCCAACACTAACTGTGATGAGAAATCCTTCACTAGATAAATCTCAAGAGCATTGATGATGGGTGGAAGGGAGGAAGATTCTGTCCGGAAAAGTGAAATGTGATGCCTTTTGCCTTCATACGAAGGGCCTCTAGTATATCTGGTGAGTTCAGAAGCATATGTGAGTCCCACATTTTCCCAATAAGGCAAGCCATTTATGGTGACATTGAATGATCTTGTTTGATTTGCACCCAGCTGCTGAAGCTCAGTGAAGTGTAAGTAGAAATAGTATTGGTGCTGAGCTCCATTATTGTTATCTGCAAAATCATCCTCCCAATGGAAGTCTAATGAGGCAGTAGCATTTTTTGGTGTAGCTGCAGTCTTCAACACAACTGCTGGTGGTTTAAAGTGATTCTGATCAAACTCATCATTGCTAAGACTGCTGCTTAATTGTGTCCACTTGTCGTCCCAATAAGGCTCCCATATTCGGTCATATATATCATCTTTATACCTGTATACCAACATAACTTCAACAGCAACAACAACGATAATAAATTTTAATTTTTTCTATTAAACCATCCTCACTTGCATCACCACCACTCTTTCCACAACAAAAACAAAACCTTTCAAGTTAGCATCTTTCTTAGATATATTAATAGAAAATTTTCTTACATACTTTGGCATATAATATAATTAATTCTAAAAAGATGATTAAAAAAGTTAAAAAATAATTAAAAATAAAATATAAAAAATACAGTATAAAATTATAAATAAACTTCATTAATCATGATGTATTGAAAAATATATATTTAATAAGTCGATGTTGTTGTGTCAAAGTTAAATGTGCTCGAAAATATTTTAGGCAATTTATTTAAAGGATTATGAAATAAAATAATAGTAATAAAAAGATTACTGAATATTTATAATTGAAAATTATTATTATTATTATTATTATTATTATTATTATTATTATTATTATTATTATTATTATTATTATTATTATAGTCTTAATCTTTTAGACAATAAATTTGTATTATTTTTATATAATAATAAAAATAATGCTAGATAACTAAATTTTTTAACAGTTATATTAAGTATATATTAAAATTAAATCAGCTATCAAAATTAGTCATTAATATAAAATATATATTAAAAATAAATTAAACAATATATATTTATACATAAATACATAATAATTCACTTTAGTACAAATATTATTTTTATTTTTTAAATTATTTTATTTATCTTAACTCTACACTCTAAATCATAAAATATTAACTCTAGATTCTAAATTATAAACTAAATCCTAGAGTTTTTTTTTTTTTTTTACCAAAATAGAGAGATTCGAATCCGCGACTTCTTAAGTGAGTATAAAAAGACTATGTCATTTAAGTTATAACTGATTGGCTACTAAATCCTAAAGTTTACTAACTAACCATTAATTCTCTATATTTTTTTATTCAAATAATAATGAGATGGGTACATATATTATAAACTAAAGACTCATCTTTACGGTTTTTTCTTTATTTCCTTTGTATTTTATAGTTTGTTAGGATAGGATGAATTCAACCCACGTAACAACTAATAAGTTTCTATAACTATTAACTGTCGAAATATGAATCAATTAATTTTTTGTTAAAAAAAAAAGGACTTGCCTGTATGTTAAGTTGGTGATACCAAAATCCAACCTTCGGAATCGTGCCAATGACGTAGTTGGATCTTCAGTGATATAAGTAGCATTGTTCAAAATCCTCATTTCTATGACTGAAATGAATGGCGTCCCACTGTTTGTGTCAACCAAACAGATATGGACATAATCCAGCGATAGAGTGTGAATGATTTCATAGTTTATGCTGGCTGATGAATTTGTGAATTTCACATTGTCCCATAAATGAACTCCAAGATAAAGATCAAATTGTGGAAGCTTATTAAGACCATCGTAGTTTCCGTACAGGAAACTAGCTCTGATTAAATATCTAGTAGCACTTGTTACATTTATTCTGTAACAGTTTCTTGTTCCATAAGGAAAGCTCCGAAGATAAGTAAAGTATTGTTGATGAGTAGTCTTATCTTGGGGCGACACAGTTTTACTTACTCCAGAATCAATGAAATTAGCATCTGAAATGTAATTGATTCCTGTATTCTTCTCTGTGTAGTTAGAATTTTCAGGTAATCCACAGTCTATGCTAATAAATCCTGGTGATAGAAACCATTAATTGAACTTATTACATTAAAGAAATTATGAAGCTTAAAATAGTGATTCTTGAAATTTTAATAAGTAACCAAACCTGATTGATCCTGGCCTTGGATCGTTGCTACGAAAGAAAGAGCTCCAAGCAGTAGAAAAAGGGAATTTGTGATAATCTTCGCCATTGCATATCCTGATTTGTTTGGGGTGACAAAGATTACGAGTGGTTCAGTGCTGCTATTTAACAAAAGTTCAAGATGTTTAATATACAAATTATGTGATATTATAAAGTTGACCTGTAAGGAGAAAGAAAGAAATTTCCTAAGTCAGCTTCTATTTTGTTGACCTTATACTTTTTTGTTGACCTAAGTCAACTTCTATTATTCATTCCTAGGATTTATTTACTTATTTTGTAGGAATAGTTTATTATTGCTTTAATATATACTGTAATTGATAGTCCCATCATGCCAGAAATCATTGAAGCGGATCAGTTTGGAAAACTCTATTTCTAATTTAGTGATGATCAAACATTATTAATGTGATTAATTGTAAAATTATTATTTTGATTTTAATTTTTATATGTTGATTGAAATAATTTTGCAATGCAGGTTTTATAATGGGCCAATTTTCAGCCTTAGTGTTAAATTGATGTGACCATGGCAAAAATAAAATTTTATTTTTTGGGTCGAATAGAAAAGAAAATTCGAAGCCCAGTATGAAATCTAAATTCAGCCTTATATGAAATGAATGTTGGTTGAATTGTTTAATTGGGCCAGTTTCTATTAACATCATCATTAAGCCCATATTAAACTAAAGATCCAATGCTTGATCCGAAACCAATCTTGAGAAGAAAGCAAAATGCTTCCAACGGATCTCTCTTTATTCAAGTGATAGAATTCAAAATTTATCAAGAAGAGTTAATACTTGTATTGGAAACATGAGAGAGATTATACAATTGATATGATGACATCATTAATGCTACACGCCACCAAGAAAGAAAAGGAGAGTAGGAATTAGTTCAGTTTGTTTTAATTTATTCAAATCCATTACATGCTTTTATTTCTACTTTATCTTCTCTCTCATCTCTCTTCTCATTTTCGGTCACTTCCATCACAGCAACCATGGAAGCTTTTGCAAGCTATCAAGATGAAGCTAGGAGCAAGCTAAAAACCATCACAATGATGACAAGAAAAAGAAAACTAAAAGTATGCTGTGGCTAAGATTCTCATCACTTATGGTAAGATTTGGTGAAGAGATTTTGGCTTCTCCATACCAAAAATGGTTGAAGAAGATCTCGGCCAGCAAGGAGAAGATCCTTGGAGGGATGGCTTGTCTCTGATTCTGCTCAACTACCACAGAAGGTAGCTAGGGTGGCTACGTGATGGAAGAGGCAGAGATTGGAGCAGATGAAGTTGTCATCATCAAGCATGCATCAAGGGCTAGAAGTTCATCTTGGAGTGCAAGGCAAGATGGATGGCTCGGATTGGTGATGTTGGTGACCAAGGAAGAACCAGAGGTAATTGCATGTTGGTTATTGCATTCGGTTACCTCTCATCTCTCTCTGGCCGAACCGGTTTGCTTGAAGTAGAAGAAGATTAGCTTGGTTTGTTTGTTTTCAACCGTGGAGGCTTCTCCCTATAAGTAAGGGTGAACAGCCAGGGTTTGAAGCAAGGAATAAGTAGTGAGAGTGCAAGGCACAGAGTTCTCATAACAAATAGAGCTAACAGAAGTTCTTCTCCTTCAATGTTTCATTTTGTATTTTTCTGTTTAATTTTGTCATGTCTTGAGTCTCATGGAAAAAGGCAAACAGTGAGGTTTGTATGAAAAAAAATAGAGCGGAAAAAGGCAGAGAGTGCAAAATTAAAAGAAAAAGCCATAGATGTCCTTAGAGTTTCTTTGTACATCTGTGTTGTATTTCATGATTCTGTGGGAATCCCCTTGTAAGTTGGGTTAGCACTTTACAGTTGAAAGCTTGGCAGTGACCAAGTCAAGTTCAGTTTTTGGGTTTTAGATTCTGGACTTGTCCCAGATAGGAAGGGTAGTTCCTAGGGAGAATTGGTGTTTGTAATCAAAGATGATTATAGTGAAATTCCATCATTGTTGTGATGGAGACTGGATGTAGGCTTCATTGCACTTAGCAGCTGAACCAGGATATATCTGGGTGTAATTTTCTCTCTCTTCTACTCCATTTCTATTTCTGCTGCACAGGAGATAAAACCGAAAATATCTCGTGCCAAGTGACGAGACAAAAAGAAAAGTCTCGTGGCTAGGGACGAGACAAAAATAAAAAAGTCTCCAGAAGTTGTTTCAAAAATCAGCAAGTGTTATTAAGTGAAAAAAGGGGCTAAGATTCAACCCCCCTTTCTCTTAGCCACTGAAAACTATCAATTGGTATCAGAGCTTGGTCTCAAAGAGATCAAGCTTTGCAGCTTGGAGAAAAGATCCAGATGGCAGAGAACAGTGGCTCAAACCTAGTGTCCTAGAACTTAACAGAAGGACAGTCAAGCAACAGACCTCCTCTTTTCAATAGGAAAAATTATACCTATTGGAAGGAGAGAATGAAGATCTTTGTGCAAGCAGTGGATTACAGATTGTGAAAAATCATATTGGAGGGTCCTCAATATCCAACTGTCACAAGCGCCGAAGGAGTAGTCTCTCTTAAACCTGAAGCAAGCTGGACAAAGGAAGACAGAAAGAAGGTGGAACTCAATGCCAAGGCTATCAACTTGCTCAACTGTGCCATCAGCTTCGAGGAATACCGACGGGTATCACGATGCACAACAGCAAAGGAAATATGGGACAAACTTCAAGTCACCCATGAAGGAACCACCATAGTAAAGAAGACCAGGATAGATATGTTAAACAGAGAGTATGAAATGTTTGCAATGAAGGAAGGAGAATCTATTGATGAGCTGTTCGAAAGATTCAACGCCATCATTGTTGGCTTGGATGCTATGGGGATTAAGTATCCTGAATCTGTGCTTGTGAGAAGAGTGTTGAGATGTCTCACTAAAGAGTGGGAAACTAAGGCATTAATCATATCTAAGAGTAGTGGTCTAGATTCCATGACATATGATGACTTGAGAGGAAACTTACTTGAAAAAGGATTCGAAAAAGAAAGGAATTGCTTTTACATCTGTGACTAACCCCCTGGATGATGAATCCAGTGATAATTCCTCTGAAAATGAATTTGTGTTGTTTGCCAAAAAATTCAAGAAAATGGTGAAGTTTAAGGAGAGAAGCAAGGGAAGCAGCTCTAGGAAACAAAGGAAAGATCTCAGCAAGGTGACATGTTACAACTGCAAGGAGACATGGCATTTCAAGATTGACTGCCCTAAGTTGAAGAAGGAAGAAAAGCCAAAGAAAGGGAAGAAAAAGGGTCTGATGGCTTCATGGGAGGACTTAGAAAATGACTCAGACGATGATGAAGAATCCGAGACCAAGTCACAACCATGCCTCATGGCAGATCATATTGATCAGGTAGTCTTTCACAACCCTAACACTAAAGATCTTCATCTTATGATAGACCACCTTTCTGAAAAAATAAGATGTTTTTTGCTTGATAATCAAGATCTTGAACAACAAATCACTATCCTTAAAGTTGAAAATGGTTTTCTCAAAGAAAAGCTAAGGGAGGCCGAAACTGTTTGTGAACTTGTTGAAGAAAATAAGCAGTTAAAAGCCCAACTTAGAAGCTGTGAAAGTGATCATTCTGTTATTGCATATGTAAACTGTTTTAAAGAAAATGAAGAATTGCTTAAAAAGGTCAAAAATCTTGAAAATGACTTAGCCAAGTTCACTCAAAGTTATGAAAATTTAAATCAAATATTGGCAAGTCAAAAACCTCTTTTTGATAAAGTTATTTTCGGGTTTCACAAAAATTTCAAATCTGTTGAGAAACCTTCTTTTGAAAACTTGGCCTCATCTTCTAATGATACAAGGTTTCAAAACCCAACCTACTTTAACAAAACAGCAACTCCAAGATTCTGTAGACTATGCAACCGAAATGGGCACTTTCCCATTCAATGTTTTTTTGGTGAAAGATTGATTGGTGATAAAGTTTACAAATTTGTTTTTGACTACAATGGTTTGGGACATAGAAGATGGTTTAACGTGAAAGGATCCAAGAAGATTTGGATACCTAAGGTCACTTGAGCTTATTTGTAGGTATGCCTAGCATCCAAAAAGAGGGAAAACATGTGGTACATGGACAGCGGATACTCTAGGCATATGACCGGAAAGGCAACCTTCTTCATAAAGCTTGATGAGTATGATGGAGGGTTTGTCACTTTCGGTGATGATGGTAAAGGGAAAATAGTGGCCATTGGAAAAGTTGGTAAAATTTTCTCCTCTTGTATAAATGATGTTCTCCTTGTTGATGGCTTGAAACATAATTTACTTAGTGTTAGTCAATTGTGTGATTTAGGCTTTGAAGTTATTTTTAGAAAGTTTGTGTGTTTAGTTGTATGTGAAAAATCTGAGAATATTTTATTTGAAGCTAAAAGGTGCAATAATGTGTATGGATTGACTCTTGAAGACTTGAAAGATCAAAAAGTAACTTGTTTTGCTTCTCTTGAAACTGAAAAATGGCTATGGCATAAGAAATTGGGTCATGCTAGCATGTACCAAATTTCTAAGCTAGTTAAGAAAAATCTGGTTAGAGGAATTCCAAATATTAAATTTGATAAGGATATTACTTGTGATGCTTGCCAATTGGGCAAACAAGTAAAATTCTCTTTTAAACCAAAAGATGAAATTTCAACCAAAAGGCCATTGGAGATGTTACACATTGATCTTTTTGGTCCAACAAGAACTCAAAGTCTAGGAGGTAAATACTATGGTTTGGTAGTAGTGGATGATTACTCTAGATTTGGTTGGGTTCTTTTTCTTGCTCATAAAAGTGATGCTTTTCACGCATTCTCAACCCTTTGCAAAAGAATTCAAAATGAAAAGGATTTAAAAGTTGCCCATTTGAGAAGTGATCACGGAAAGGAATTTAAAAACCAAAACTTTGAAAAATTCTGTGATGACTTTGGAATTGCTCATAATTTTTTATGTCCTAGAACACCTCAACAAAATGGAGTTGTTGAAAAAAGAAATAGAAGCCTTCAAGAGATGACTAGGACTATGTTATGTGAGAATGAGGTTTCAAAATTTCTATGGGCTGAAGTTGTGAATACAGCATGTTACATTTTGAATAGGACCATTATTAGAAAAGGGTTAAAGAAAACTCCCTATGAGCTATGGAAAGGAACCCCTCCAAATCTTAAGTATTTTCATGTTTTTGGATGCAAATATTTTGTACTTAACAACAAAGAAAACCTTGATAAATTTGATCCAAAATCTTATGAGGGAATATTTGTTGGATACTCCACTACTAGCAAGGCTTATAGAATTTACCTCAAAGAGCATAGAACTATAGAGGAATCCATACACGTAACTTTTTGTGATTCTAACTCAATTTCCAGTGTTGTGATAGATGATGATACAGATTGTGAAGATGTTGTGAACAAGGAAACCAGTGAAGAAAATCCTAAGTCTGCTCAAAATGAAGAATCTGCCAGTCCAGTTTTGTCTCGTCAGAATGAAGGAGATATTTCCATTTTGTCTCCTGAGCCAGCAAGAGAATCTGAAACAGCAAGATCCATTGAAGCTCATCAAAGCTCAACATTACTCCGGAAGCCTAGAGAATGGAAGTCTATGAGGGGTTATCCTCATGACTTCATTATTGGTGATCCTTCACAAGGAGTAACAACTAGATCCTCAACCAAAAGGCAAACCGAACCTAACAATTTTGCACTCTTGTCACAAATGGAGCCCAACAATGTAAAGCAAGCTCTTGAAGATCCATCATGGGTCAATACCATGCAAGAAGAGCTAGCTCAATTTGACAAGAATAAGGTTTGGACATTAGTACCTAATCCCAATGGTAAGAAGGTAACCGGTACTAAATGGGTTTTTAAAAATAAACTTGGTGAGGATGGAAAGGTTGTTTGTAACATGGCTAGATTAGTGGCCCAAAGTTACGATCAATAAGAGGGTATAGATTTTGATGAGTCTTTTGCTCCGGTAGCTAGAATGGAAGCAATTAGGTTGCTTCTTGCCTATGTTGCCCATAAGGGTTTCAAAATGTTTCAAATGGATGTCAAATGTGCTTTCCTTAATGGCTTTATTGATAGAGAAGTGTATGTGGCTCAACCCCCCCGTTTTGAACATAAAGAATTTCCAAACCATGTTTTTAAACTTTCAAAGGCTCTTTATGGCCTTAGACAAGCTCCAAGAGCTTGGTATGAAAGGCTTAGTACCTTCTTGTTGGAAAATCAATTTCAAAGGGGTGTCACCGACACTACTTTATTTATTAAAGCATCTAATGATGATATACTCCTAATTCAAGTTTATGTGGATGATATTGTGTTTGGATAAGCCAATGAGTCCTTGTGTGAAGAGTTTGGAAAACTCATGACTAATGAGTTTGAAATGAGTTTAATGGGAGAGCTAACTTTCTTTCTTGGCCTCCAAATTAAACAAACTCCTAGTAGTACTTTTATTCACCAAGGAAAGTATGCTAAAGAGTTAATAAAGAAATTTGGCTTAGAAAATTCCAAACCAATGGGAACACCAAGGCATCTAAATACTAAACTTGAAAAGGATGAAAATGGAAAAGATGTGGATGAAACAAGGTATAGAGGAATGATTGGTTCACTCATGTATCTCACTTCCTCTAGACCGGATATTATTCAAAGCGTGGGTGTATGTTCTAGATTTCAATCTCACCCAAAAGAATCCCATCTTTCGGCTGTTAAACGCATCATTAGATACATTAAGGGAACTAGTGACTATGCCTTATGTTATCCTAAATCTGATGATTTTTGTGCAGTGGGGTTTTGTGATGCAGATTATGCGGGAGATAGGGTGGATAGACGGAGTACATCTCGCATGTGTTGCTTCCTTGGAAGCTCACTTAACATGTGGTCAAGCAAAAAGCAAGCCACAGTGGCTCTATCCACAGCTGAAGCTGAATATATTTCTGCATCTGCATGTTGTTCACAATTAATTTGGTTAAAACCGCAGTTGGAAGATTACAAATTAAAGATCAATAGTATACCCTTATTTTGTGATAATATGAGTGCTATAAACATTTCAAAAAATCTTGTTCTGCACTCAAGAACCAAGCACATTGAAATTAAATATCATTTCATTAGGGAACATGTGCAAAAGGGTACTATTGATATTCAATTTGTAAAATCTGAAGACCAACTTGCTGACATTTTTATAAAACCCCTCTGTGAAGACAGATTCTGCACTTTGAGAGAAAGTTTGGGAATGATAGATTTAAGCTCTATTGACGACTTGTGAAATTTTTGATTCTGTTCAGTTTTGTCTCGTAGGAAAGCAGGAGATAAAAATCAGGATATGTTGAAAGGGCTATGATCAAGGGGGAGACTGCACAGAAATAAATTTTTTTGGGCCCCACCAAACTTTTTTGACCCCACTCTGACCGTTTTGTTAGTTTCTCTTTGAGTAAATCACAATCTCTTTTTGTTGTCTCATTAAATCTTGTTGGAAGTGGTTATTGTCAAATCAAATCTTTCTCTTTCATCTAATCCCTTGATTCTAGGAAACCACTTTTCAGTTTTTAATTTCAAATAAAAGGAAGTTTCCCTATTTAATAACTGCCCATTAATGGTCATTAAACACCCTCCAATTCTCTCTCCACTCAACATTTAATGCATCCCTAACCTCCCTCTTCTCTCACTCAATTCGGCTCTCTTCATCTCTCCCTCTTCCACTTCTCCATTTCCTTTTATCATGAAAAAGAAGCTTGCACCAAGGAAAAGTGAACGAATTCTCCTCTCTCAAAAACCTTCCATGCCTCAAACTCACACCCACATCCATATCCATTCTACATCTTCATCTTCTCCCTCACCACCCTCCAAACACACAGACACCATGAGAAGGAAAGTCATAGCCCAGAAAAGCTCAGGAAGAAGAAAAAGTGGGAAGAACAAGGAACCAAGCATTGAAGAAGAAGTAGAATCACACATTTCTCCTATTCCATCACCGCCACACTCACCACCAAAGAAGGCCACACCCGGAAGGAGTACCCAGAAGACAAAAGGGTTTGCGCTGCACAACACCACGAAACCAGCAAACTTGGAGTCATTGGATTTCAAAACCAAGTTTGGCAAATCACACTCACACTATGATCCTGCCAGGTTCAATTCATGCGCCTCCTATGAGTTTCACAAAGAGGTTTTGGAAAAACGCCACCTTTATGCCACCTATCTAGTCAATCTCGACTCTCTCTCTAACAAAGGTATCAACGTTGCTCCTCTGTTTGAACTTCTTTAATGGACACCATTACTTAATATTCAGAAGCCGGTCTACCCCGGTTTGGTACGTGAGTTCTATGCCAACATGCAGCTGATTGATGGCACCCTCTACTCCTATGTCAAGAGGGCTTACATAACTCTGAACACTGAGACTATTGGAACGGCTCTAGGCTATAAAGATGAGGGGCCGAGAGCGTATATGGCTGAGAAGTGGGACTCCCAGGTTGGCGTCACCTACAAAATTGTCCTGCAACATATTTGTGAAAACCTTTCTGGCTTGGAGGGCACAATTCCGACTCACAAAACTCTCGGTCCTACCAACTCTCTGTTTCACAGGATCATCACTCACATCCTAACCCCTCAAAGTGGTTCCCATAATAGAGTAACCTTTTCTGACTCTCTCATACTTTTTGCTCTTATTACATCTACTCCTATATCATTTGGTTACATTATGATCAGACACATGTGGGAATCAGTTAAGAGCACCAAGAAGGCGAATCTGCCTTATGGAATATTTTTGACAAGTATCTTTGAATATTTTAAAATTGATCTCCTAAATGAAGCTGTAGAAAATAAGGTATCTATGATCAAAGGAGGAGGAACAGTAAAGGGAACCAAGGGGAAGAAATCAGGAGCCCCTGATACTGACTTTGAGAGTCGGCCTGAGTCCTCCAAGGCAACAAAATCAATCAAAGAAATCCTCACTGAATTCTCAAACATGTCGGAGCTAATGGTACAATCTCATAAGGCGGCCCGCAAGCTAGCCTATGAAAATGAGAGGGCTTGGATGAGATGCAAGGATAGGGTGAGTCTGATGTTGGAAAGCCTTGAGGAGGAGTTGGGTGCTGCTAGTGAAGAGGAGGCTGATGAATATGAATTCCACTTATCTGATGATTAATCCCTGTTTCTTTTCCTTCCGATGGTATTTGGCATGTTTAGGCTCAATCTGACTGTAGTAGTTTATTTTGGTACTTTAGATACTCTGATGAAATACTCTTGACATTTTGGGTATATTTTGGATATTCTGCTTTTCTATGTCATCTTTTGCAGGTACCCCTTGATGCCAAAAGGGGAGAAATGGTGCTGGAAAATTGAAATTAACAAAACAAGGATGAAATTCTTTTGAGAATTCATGATCTCCCATGTTTCTTGTTTCAATATCTTATTGTGATGATATGATTGATGATTAATAATGCATTTGTTCTATCTTGGTAAATATGATTGCTGGTGATTAGTGATTTAGTTGATTTACTTTGGAAAAATATTTGCTGATTAGTGATATAGTTGATTTACCTTGGAAAAATATTTGCTGTGTTTATAATGCAGTTACTGTGTTTGTGATGCATTTGATCTGTTTGTGTTTCCTTGGTAAAATATTGCTGTTTTGGATTAAGGAATATTTTTGGCAGTTCCTTTAAGTTGTGATATATGAAGTTTGATAGTTGCTATGGTTTGAAATGATCATGCTTGATTAGAAAAATTTTTTGTGCTATGATTAATTTGCTCTGATTTATTAATTGGAAAATATTTTCAAAATAACTTGAAAAGCAGCTTCTGGAAATATCAATGTCTGTTTGCATCAAATTATTTTGTATGTGATTGAGCAGAAAATCAAATTATTGATAACAAATGAGTTTTGATTATCACTCCAATTCTGCTCATAAATCAAGCATTTAACATTACAAATTTTACATGTTGAAAAACATAGTTGCCTTAAGCTTGATTTCAAAAGTTACAGGTAGAGCTTCCCTTGGTAAAATAGCATACATTAAGGGGGAGCCATGTAATAACTAGAAAGGGGGAGAAATTCAAAAATTCAAAGGGAGTATTCTATACTCTAATCTTTAATTTCTTTTCAATTTCAATTTTTTAATAATGTTTGTCATCAAGGGAGAGATTGATGAGTTTGGAAAACTATATTTCTAATTTAGTGATGATCAAACATTATTAATGTGATTAATTGCAAGATTATTATTTTGATTTTAATTTTCATATGTTGATTGAAATAATTTTACAATGCAGGTTTTATATTGGGCCAACTTTCAGCCTTAGTGTTAAATTGATGTGACCATGGCTGAAATAAAATTTTGTTTCTTGGGCCGAATAGAAAAGAAAATCCGAAGCCCAGTATGAAATCTAAATTCAGCCTTATATGAAATGAATGTTGGCTGAATTGTTTAATTGGGCCAGTTTCTATTAACATCATCATTAAGCCCATATTAAACTAGAGATCCAATACTTGATCCGAAACCAATCTTGAGAAGAAAGTAAAATGCTTCCAACGGATCTCTCTTTATTCAAGTGATGGAATTCAAAATTTATCCAGAAGAGTTAATACTTGTATTGAAAACATGAGAGAGATTATACACTTGATATGATGGCATCATTAATGCTACACGCCACCAAGAAAGAAAAGGGGAGTAGGAATTAGTTCAGCTTGTTTTAATTTATTCAAATCCATTATATGCTTTTATTTCTACTTTATCTTCTCTCTCATCTCTCTTCTCATTTTCGGTCACTTCCATCACAGCAACCATGGAAGCTTTTGCAAGCTATCAAGATGAAACTAGGAGCAAGCTAAAGACCATCACAATGATGGCAAGAAAAAGAAAACTAAAAGTATGCTGTGGCTAAGATTCTCATCACTTATGGTAAGATTTGGTGAAGAGATCTTGGCTTCTCCATACCAAAAATGGTTGAAGAAGATCTCGGCCAGCAAGGAGAAGATCCTTGGAGGGATGGCTTGTCTCTGATTCTGCTCAACTACCACAGAAGGTAGCTAGGGTGGCTACGTGATGGAAGAGGCAGAGATTGGAGCAGATGAAGTTGTCATCATCAAGCATGCATCAAGGGCTAGAAGTTCATCTTGGAGTGCAAGGCAAGATGGATGGCTCGGATTGGTGATGTTGGTGACCAAGGAAGAACCAGAGGTAATTGCATGTTGGTTATTGCATTCGGTTACCTCTCCTCTCTCTCTCTGGCCGAACCGGTTTGCTTGAAGTAGAAGAAGATTAGCTTGGTTTGTTTGTTTTCAACCGTGGAGGCTTCTCCCTATAAGTAAGGGTGAACAGCTAGGGCTTGAAGCAAGGAGTAAGTAGTGAGAGTGCAAGGCACAGAGTTCTCATAACAAACAGAGCTAACAGAAGTTCTTCTCCTTCAATGTTTCATTTTGTATTTTTCTGTTTAATTTTGTCATGTCTTGAGTCTCATGGAAAAAGGCAAATAGTGAGGTTTGTATGAAAAAGCCATAGAGCGGAAAAAGGCAGAGAGTGCAAAATTAAAAGAAAAAGCCATAGATGTCCTTAGAGTTCATTTGTACATATGTGTTGTGTTTCATGATTCTGTGGGAATCCCCTTGTAATTTGGGTTATCACTTTACAGTTGAAAGCTTGGCAGTGACCAAGTCAAGTTCAGTTTTTGGGTTTTAGATTCTAGACTTGTCCCAGATAGGAAGGGTAGTTCCTATGGAGAATTGGTGTTTGTAATCAAAGATGATTATAGTGAAATTCCATGATTGTTGTGATGGAGACTGGATGTAGGCTGCATTGCACTTAGCAGCTGAACCAGGATATATCTGGGTGTAATTTTCTCTCTCTTCTACTCCATTTCTGTTTCTGCTACACAGGAGATAAAACCGAAAATATCTCGTGCCAAGTGACGAGACAAAAAGAAAAGTCTCGTGGCTAGGAACGAGACAAAAATAAAAAGTCTCCAGAAGTTATTTCAAAGACCAGCAAGTGTTATTAAGTAAAAAATGGGCTAAGATTCAACCCCCATTCTCTTAGCCACTGAAAACCATCAGAAGCATAATAAAAATCAATCAAAGACTATATATATCAAAATTTGGTTTTTTTTGTTACAAAGTACAGAGCTAAGTCTAAGTTTTCAGCTACAAAGTTAGTGTCCGTCCTCAATAACTATTCTAGCCAAGTCTTCGTCTACCTGCTCAATAATACTACAGTTTTGTTTGAATATAGGAAAAAAAAATAAAAAGAAAAAAATATAAAAAAATAAAATTATTTGTGTGTTATTTAAATAAAAAAATAAATAAATAAAAAATAAATTTTTTTATTTATATAAAAAAAATAAAAAAATTTATAATAATATAAAATTATATTAATATTTTTATAATAAAATAAAATATAAATATTTTTATTTATTTATATTTTATTGTATTTTATAAATATTATAAAATATTATAATTTTATATATTTGATTTAAATTATTTATCTAATACATATGTAATATTTAAATATAAATTTTATTATAATAATAAATTAAAATTATTAAAATTAAAAGGATAAATTTAGAATTTTAATCATGTTTGCACTTTTTTATCAATTTTTTTCATAATATTAAAGAAAAAAAAATTTACATAAGCTCCACGTATATTTTTTTTTGTTTTTCACTCAATTTCTTTTGTGATCTAAACAATAAAAAATTAATTTTTTCATCCAATTTTTTTTCTATATTTTCTTTCTTTTCAAATTATTCTAATCCAAATAAAGTGTACATGTGAATTGATAGCTGTGATTGTCATGCGGTACGTGATTGATTTGATTCTCCTGATGCATTGAATTACACTTAGTCCAAGGGATCATACTAGTAGAGCTAAAAGTGAGTCAAACTGAATCCAACTAAACCAAGTTCAAGTTAAACTCATCAAAATTGAGTTTGACTCACGGTTCAACATTAACAATTGAGCTTTCTTAAACTTAAGTTAGGCTCACCAAAAACTCATGAGCCGACTCGAACTCACGAGCTGACTTAAATAACAGAAATATAATTTATAATTCTATATCAATAAATTATAACTTATATATATTAAAAAATATTAATTTTATATATTGTGTATCTATTAATTATGAATTTTTTATTTATGTCCTACATCAAAATTATATAAAAAATAATTATAAAATTTTAAATAAGAACATTAATATATATAAAATTATATATTACTATTTTATATGTATATATATAATATTAAAAGTATAAGCTGAATGTATATAGGATATGTGTACTAATAATTTAATAAGTTCACGAGTTAATGAGTTGAGTTTATCCAAACTCAAAGTCGGCTCATTTAATTTATAAGCTCAATTCTAGGCTCAAACTCGACTCATCAGCTCACAAACTCAGCTTATCGAACTATTAATGAGTGAAACTTGAACTGGCTCATGAGTTGGCTTGACTCACTTCCAGTTCTACATAGTATTATGGCCTTAAACACACTCTAAACCTACTACATTAAAATTTACTGTGACAATAGGTTTTGATACTTGTATTGCACGTAGGGGAAAATCACAACTCTTTAGAAATATTTCTTTTGGTCCAAAATAATGGTCCATTCTTAAAATTCAATTTAGTCTATAATATTAATTAATATATTTTTTCATTAATAAATTTATTAAATGGATAAATATAGGAGTAGAATGAATAATGAGTATAAATTTATATTCTCTTAAATATATCTAAAATAAGATATTTTTGAATTTTTTTAATATTTGTAAGTATAACTGGTATTTTTTATTTAAAAAAAATCATATATATTAGCATTTTCTCCCTCTCTTTTGAGCCAATAAAATAAAAGAAAAAATAAAAATATTATTTTTCTCTTAAATATTTAAAAAGAATATCAATGTTATTTCTATATTTTTGTGCTATTTATATTTCAAATGTTTTAGCAGTGTCATATTTGCTTAACAGAAGTCACCTAAACATTTTCATTATCACATCAATTGTTTTTCTTAACAAAATGACTTTTTCTTCATGATTTAGAGCTTGTTTGGGTGAGTTTCTAAGAAAAGATCTTTTCGAGTTATCTTTTTTTAAAAGATCTTATGGAAAAGTAAAAATAATTTTATGTTTGGATATCTCATGCAAAAAGATCTTTTTATTTATCAATTATGTTTGGGTATAATAATATAAAAGTATTTTTTTATTTATTTATTAAGTAAAAAACATCCTTTTTAAGGAAAAAAGATCTTTTAAAAAAAGATGTAAATTACAGCTTTTCAAAAAAGATCTTTTTTTTTCTAGTGCTTTTACTTTTACTACTAGAAATTTGCTAAACACGCTAAAAAATAAAAAAAGATATTTTTTCATTGAAAAAAGATTTTTTTTTAACAAAATAATGACGCCCAAACAAGCACTTAGTATTTTTTTTACATTTTAAAATATTTCAAAAATATTTTTATTGTCAATAAAATTAGAATATGCTTTCGTGAGCTTTTATTATTGTGACTATAAAGTAAAAAAGAAAAGAAAATAATAGAAAGAAGACAAGTAAAGGGAAAAAAAAAAGTAAAAAACAAAGCGAAATCAGTTGACTGGGTTCAAAACTTGATGTCTAGACCTATATAAGATGTTGAAACTAATTTCATAGCTGAAAGTCTGAAACCATTCCACATGCTTCTCCCCCTTTAAGACTGCAGTTTTGGTGATGTGAATTTTTAGTTGTTTATTCTGAAAGAATGTTATATGTAATTATGTATTCTTTTTACATTAAAATTAAATTGTAAAAGAAGAAATAATGAAGTAAATTATCTTTTAATATTGTACAAAAAAATTAGGTGTATATTTGAAAAAAAATATGTAAGAAGACAATGTAAATATTGAATAAAGTGAACATCAGTTTAAAAAAGAAAAGTTAAATTACAAATATCTTTACTCTAACTATGCCATAAACTACATCCAATGAAAGTTGACTACGTTACCCCTTAAATTACGTTGAAATCCTACTTTTGTATTCATAAACCATATTATGGGTTTAGCAACCTTCTATCTTAGAAGTCCAAGTCATAGAGTCATCTTCGCAGAAATTTTAAACAATAACAAGTCTTTAAGCAAAGAATACAAATTTACACCGAGTAAAAAAAATTAGTAGATATAAATATAATCATGTTATCATCTGAACATAAGAAAAATGGGTATAGAAAAAGGTTGCAATCTAATAACTAACAAGAATAATATAATGTAAAATTTGGACTGAATTTAAATTAGACATCAAATTCAAGGTGGAAATTTATAGCGGGACAAATTTAAGAAAGATAGATAGAAAATAACTCTATTCACTGACCCTCTTCACTAAAGAGGCTACACAGTGAGTATTTCAATGACTTGTACATACTTGCACGAAGCAAAAGAGATTCTCTCTTCGGCTTCCATTAAAACAGGCATAGCATATGTATATGGATAAATTCACTTTGATGTTCCATTTGTGAGTTCCAGCCATAAATCAAGCCCATGGTCGTTGAACCAGGAAATACAAGTTACTCTGGTGGAGTATAAGGTTATCTTGATGAAATCCAAGATTGTAACACAACAAAAATTCATACAATAACTATAATGCCACTTTCAATAAGTTAAAAAATAACACCTCATTTTATCAATAAAGTCCGAGTTTACGGTAAAACTGAATAGAAGAGAAACTAGATGAAGGTGATGAAGTGTTCTAGTGTAACAAAGTAATGAAAATGAACTGAGATTATTAATTGTAATTGTATTTACAAGTACAGCTATGTGTATATATAGCAGAGCACGTACTACTATAGCTAAGAGTTTGTTACACCAGAAAACACAAATAACAGAAAGTTTCCTTTAACAGAAAGTACCTGAATTCTGTTAAGACTTAAGACTACATCGACCTCGTACTCTAAGCTATTTATCTATACACTCCTTCACTGACGGACACTTGAAAAAAAAATATATCTGCATGAAATTTCTTATGCAAAAAAGAAAATCTTGGTGCAGAAAATATACATTTGGAGAACATGCAATAACTTCAGGAAAAAATAAAAACAAAATACAAGATGTTGGAACATCAATTCCATCTGCTATCAACCTCATCAATGACCCATATAAGGGAAATTTTCAATTTTGTGCCAAATTTTTGGGTCCTTCATGTGGAGAGACTCTTTCCTCCTCATCTTTGCCTTTTATTCATGCAGACCTCATTACTCTTTATATATCCAAAAATCAGTTGAATGGTTCAGATTTACGGAAAGAAGAAAAGCTCTTCCTTCTTGAGGACTCAAGTTTTCCTTCATTTGATTAAAAGCCACACACTAAACGCAGGTGATTTTCTAGTTTGAGACATTTTAGCTAGGTGCAACCAAGCATTGAGTAGCTACCAGTTTTGTCCGCACCACATAGGCTAGCAGTTTCAATAGTTTCAGGCAAGAAATCACACTGCTTTCAGGGTCTTTTGGAAGCTCAATACCTGTACAGGAAACCGAAGTTTTTAATTGTCAAGTTTAGAAAAAAAGCATAATAAAGAGATAGTACCATAATTCTGGCAGAATATAGGAAATAGAACATTTGTTTTACGAAAAATGAAAACATTAACCTATGGAGCTACCTCTGTGTTTATATACATATATTTGATGAATTTTATTTTTGCCAAAATTACCAAACATCTGATGTCTTTCAGTAAGCACAAGAACCATTAGTTTATCATTGAATGCTTGCATTATCATATGTACGAACCGACATGCATCTTCTTGCAATCTTAGACTCTACATTTAAAACAGAGATAACTATAATTAGACAGAGACAAGGAACAAGTACGAGCAATGATGGAAATTTTAAATAAAGCATAATATCAGCACAAAAAGCTATAAACAGTATGTAACCTTGATTATTTGCTTTCTTTGCAGCAGAAGCAAATTCTTTAATTGACATAGTGGGTGGTTCTAGAGATTCATTGATATAACAAGCTAGGATTATTCAGTCAATAAAAATGTACAGAGACAATGCAAGAGGTAGCAGCAATTTGCAAGACATGAACAATGCAAACTTAGTGCACCCAATTCTCACCTTGCTTCAGCCATGTATTAGTGATTTAGTGTTGACTCTTCAATCTTCCCTATAATTAATAAAATCCAACAATTAATTTCTCTTTGTACTCAAAAACTATATAACACCTTATGAATATGAGTATATTAGAGATTGTAGATAGATATACAGTAGTATATTGGGATACTAACATTCAGTTTTGGCAAACGAAAAGAGTCAGATGAGCAATACATGGAAAAAATATCGTTTAGTCATGCAGTATTAGGTTCTGGTATAATTTTTCTTCTTTCAACTCAATTATTAGATAAATTGTTACAATAATCTACCTTGAGAGATATAAGATAATAACTGACTGTAACAGTTCTTGTTATAATAAAAGAGGAGTGCTAGGGGCCAGCACTTTTGTTAAATTCTGGCCAGCACTTAACCATCAAAAGGAAATTGAATGATTCTACACCCTTAGATGTAATCTCACACCATTAAAAATATCATTGATGGCTAATTGATGGCTAAAACACACAAAATCTGTTGGCCCCTAGACTTTTTCATAATGAAATTTCTAAGGACTCCATGTGTCCATCACATATACTTAATTAAAATGCAGACACAACAAGACAAAATAGCTAAGAAATTAAAATACATTATTACAACAAAATAAACTTAAAAATGCACCACAATTTTCAAGCTATTTTATTTCTAGTACAAGTATTAATTATTAGACCCTATCTAGCTGATGGAGTCATATCAGTACTAATTAAATTCACACTGAACTGTTCATCTAAATCTTCATTTTGAAGGTCACAAATATTACGTTTTCGGGCTAACTCTGCAGCCAAACAGTCCTTCAACTGTGTCACTATATCTCTCATGTATGGCCTTTGCACTGAAGTGGCAGATACAGAGGCCATTGCTATTTCAACCGCTTTCCATGCAGAGTTATTGTCAAAATCTCCTTGTAACCTTGAATCAACAACTTTTGTTATATCCCCTTCAGCAATCATTGAATTAACTCGTTGAATTATATGATGAGTTGTGTCTTCCTTTATTATTATCACCGGTTGACCTGTAATTATCCTTAAAAGAACTACTCCAAAACTATACACATCACTTTTTTCTGTCAATCTATTTGATGTTGTGTACCTAATACGACAAATCAAATAATAAGTTGGTTAGTTAATTTTTCGTTATCTGTTATCAAAATTTCTTTTATCAATAGTTAAAGTGATGGATAATTAATCATATCATTGAAATTAAACACATACTCAGGATCTAGGTAGCCTGGAGTTCCGGCCACATTGGTTGACACATGTGTATCGCTCTCAGCCGCAAAACATTTGGATAATCCAAAATCAGCGAGTTTGGCATGGAAGTTTTCATTTAATAGAATATTTGGACATTTCACATCTCTGTGAATTATAGGTGGCTTACAACCATTATGCAGATATTCCAATCCTGAATTTAAATTTCAATCATGGATGAATAGTTAAGAACTAAAATTTGATAAAGAATTTTGCATGTGTTTGTTTCTTTTTTCTCTTGATTACCTTGGGCTGCATCTACTGCTATTCGAAGTCTATCTTCCCAGTTCAAAGACCTTCCCCTATTGTTTTTTCCTGTTAAAAGAAGGAAAGAAAAAAAAGTAAGAGATTTCACAATATTCCCCAATTGAATAACATGAATAGAAAGAAATATAATATTCTTAGACTTAGTTATATTGTATTTTAAAGTAATAGAATATTTTTAATTAAAAACTTTTTAAAAATATAAGATCAATTATAATTTTAGATTATAGGTTTAGTAAAATTACAGGGACTTCGAGAAGATAATTCAATTAAAATAAAAATAATTATGATTGTACCTGAAAGATTTTTATCTAAATCTCCATTTTTCATGTATTCATAGATGAGTCCTATATTAGTTTCTTCATTGCAATAACCAACAAGAGAAGTCAGATTTCGATGATGTACTCTAAGCTTAACCTGTCATTCCAAAACCATTTTTTTGTTTTGGTCAAACATAGCAACAAATTTTGATTGAGATTTCTTTCACTTGTTTTATTCTATATCTCAATATTTTGGGCACTTGCCTCTGCAATAAATTGTTGATATCCTTGCACTGATGATAACGAAAGCATCTTGACAGCCACTTCAATGTCCTCAATAAAGCCATGGTAAACTGTTCCGAATCCACCTCTGCCAAGAATTCTATCAAAATTGTTGGTCATCTTAACCACCTCATTAAATGAATACTCTCGTTGCTTAGTTTCCAATTCTGACTCCTTAATTGGATTATGACGCCTCCCAAGCACAACGTTGTTAGCAGCATCTGATTTTCACGAAAATTTTAAGTTATTCGCAGAATCAAAACTCGTGCAATCAACCAAACTTATTTAATCTGTTTCATAAGATATAATATTCTTTATATTCATAAGATTGTATAAGACAGTTAGCAGCAGTTACCATATGTCTTTCTTCGGCGAAAGATTATAACTGCTGCAATCCCTAGAAGCAGCAATATCCCTGCAATTGATGCTACCACTGTAATAACTGCATTATTCTTTTTCTTTCTTGTAGCATTTGTTTGCAGGGTGCATGAAGTTGTTCCACATAGAAGATTTGGATTTTGCGCCACACTAGAATAAGCATTGAGAGGACAACAAAGTTAAAGCAAGGTTAGTTATGTATTCGGTTACAACTTGTAATCTGGAAAATGTGAGAGTAATTAAATAATTATTATTAGAAGACTCAAAAGAAAAAGCTAGTTCAAGACATCATTTTCTAATATTAAGTAGTAGTATGATACAGAACCAAGATAATATACTATTGATTCTTGGTTTTAAGTATGTATCAAGGATAATATATACCTCAAGGTTAATCGACCATCACTTTGTTTTTGAAGGAGTTCATTTGAAACTGAACCTGTAAGGTTGTTGTGTGCTAAGTTTCTGCAAAGCAGAAGACAAATATGACATAGATCCTTATTAAATTTTATAACCGATAAAAAATCACGGGGACTTACAAGTATTCTAGTGATTGCAGTTGCGCCAAAAAATTAGGTATATTCCCACTTAAACCATTGTCTGATAAATCTCTGAGAGGGGATTTCAAATGCACAGTTACAATCCAAAAGGAGAAAATTAAAAGATGATCAAATCATTGGGTCCATAAGTCCATTGTTTAGACGTGATCAAATGAGATAAGAAAGATACTCACAAGGACTTTAACATAGTAAGCTTGGAGATATCAGTCAGTATATGTCCGGTGAGTCCACTTGAAGACAAATTCCTTTATATATTATTCCATTTCCATAAAATATAATTATTTCAATAATGAAATTATGCAATTAAACGGTTAATAATTTTCTAATTTAGGTGTTATTTAATGAATGATAAGCTTACAAGGATGTGATTCTTAGAAAGCCATCAATAGTGCTACAGTCTACACCTTGCCATTTGTATGCATTGGGAAGACATGGATCTCCTTGCCAGTTTCTACTCTCCACCCTATAAGCGTTCTTAATGTTTGTGACTGCCTCCGCTGGTGTATATATTTATATTCATCATATTGTAGAGTACACATGCAAGAAGCAAGCTAATTAAGCTTAGACAAAATTAAATAGCAGCAATAGTATACCGTCGTCTTTGTCGGTTTCTGACTGTGATGAGAAATTTTTCGCTAAATAAATCTCAAGAGCACTGATAATGGGTGGAAGGGTAGAAGATTCTGTCCGAATAAGTGAAATGCGACACTTTTTGCATCCAGAGGAAAGTCCTCTAACATGTTTGGTGTATACTTTTCCGTATTTGAGTGATTCAGCTGTATTCCAAGTCTTACCATCCATGTTGATATTGAATGATCTTGTTTGACCCAACTGCTGAAGCTCTATGAGGTGCAGGTAGAAATAGTATTGGTGCTGAGTTTCATTGTCATCATTCTCCCAATGGAAGTCTAATGAGGCAGTAGCAGTTATTGATGTGGCTGCAGTCTCTAACACAACTGCTGGTGGATTAAAGGCTTCCTGATCAAGGGCATTATTGCTATGGTTGCTGCTTATTAGTCTCCACTTGTCGTCCCAATAAGGCTCCCATATCCGGTCATAAGGATCATCTTGATACCTGTCCACCAACATAACATTTGTTCCCATCACTTATATAATAATAACAACAATTTAATATTCATGTTTAAATTTTTTTATTATTATTATTAATTATTTTTACAATCAATAGTTACTAAAGTTTTTTTTTTCAATTTTATTTTTAACTAGCACCATTACTCAGAAATTTTTCATAAAAAAGAAAAAATATTCTCAAAATCAAAATAACATAAAATCGGGTATAAATTAATTTATATTTATTAAAAATTAAGTTAATTTGATAAAATTATATAAATAATTTAATTTTTAACAAATATTAAATTAACTTATATTTCTATGATTAATTTTTTTTACTTAAATAAAGTAATAATATATTTTATTCCAGAATAAAATCATGCATGTAACAATGTCAGAAAACTTAAAAATCATATAGATATGGACATGATTTGATTGTTGCTTTATTTCAATGACGTACTGATGCTTTAATTTACTCTTTTTTTTTTCATTTAAAAACTTTAATCTCAATAATTCTAATATCTAGACACATCAACTCAGCATATCATCCCCTTTAATAAAGTAAGTACTTTAGAATTTTTTAAAATAAAAACTAAAAAGATGAATGTTAGAAAATTATCATAATTTATTAATTTTATTATTATTTAATTATTAATTTAATTTTTAGTCTAATTTTTTTAATTTAATAATATCTTTTATTTTATATTTTTAAATATTAATAATTAATTAATAACAAAAAATAATAAATTCTTATAATATCTTAATATTCATCTAAAAAGGTAGGTAACTACATTATGGTGAAAATAATATAATTTTTATATTTATTTAAATAAAAAAATCTCAGCTGTCTCCTTCTCTTTCCACCTACACCACACCATTTCCTTCTCCCCATCATCATTTCCTCCCTATTCTCTTTTAGGTTTGCCATTGCTGCGACCAAGCTCTCTACCAACTCTTCTCTCTTCTTCTTCTCCCCCTCCTAGAAACAACAACAATAACACTTGTCGCAGTCGTTGTTACCACCACAGCACCACTACTAACCCCGACAGTCATGCCCTGCTCAGACCATATCTAGTTCCTTGCACCAGATCGCAAATCATAATGACGATGGCAGTGGCAAATAATGGTGCAAGAGGCAGAAAAGTGAACGAGCTGTGTGCTGCGGGGGATGAATATTGATACGGCCATAAAAATTGTATGTGGTGGTGGCTGCGGTGGTAATGATAAGGAAGATATAATTAAGAGAAAAACTGAAAAAATATTTGAGTAAAAGGTGATTATTAAAAAAGAATTTGAATACTCTAAATTTTGAATTTTTATTTTAAGTAAAGTATAATTTTTTATTTTTGAATGATTTTTTTTATTTTTTTTTGTCCTGTCTATGGAATAAATAGTGAGAGATCACACTTTATTCTCTAGAATAAAATTTAAAATTTAGAGGATTCAAATCTATTAAAAGAGATGAAAATTCATTGGATACTTAAAGAACGGTTTGCTCTTAATTTCAAGTGAAATTGAATGTAACTGAATTTCCACTATTAAAAAATTATAAATAGAAAGAAAGAATTAAAATTTAATTTAAATAATAAAAATAAAATTGAATCAAACTAAATTTTTAAATAATATTAAAACTTTTTACATATATTAAGGACAAAATGCATATATAATTTAGAGGAATGCTAGGAGGCCAGCAACTTTTGGTATTTGTAGTTATCAAATAGTCATCAATGATAATTTAATGGTATGAGATTGGTGTGAGATTTCATCCAATGACTCACTTTTCCTTGTTGGTTGGTCCTAGACTTTTCCTATAATTTATTATTCATATATTAATACATGAGATTGAAACATGTATATATATACAAAAGAGTCATCTGTTTTCTTTTTATTTTAGTGTGTTTTATTTTGTGAACACAGGATGAATTTTCCAACCGATCTAACAACTAATTAATAAGTCTCTGTTACCATTAAGCGTTGAAATATGAATCGATCAGTTATATTTAAAAAAAAAAAAAAAAAGAAAACAAAAGGACTCACCTGTATATTAAGTTGGTGATAGAACTAAAATACAACCTTCGGAATCGTGCCAATCGTGTAGATGAGTCTATAGTGCTATAAGTAGAGTCGACATTGTCCAAAACCCTCATTTCTATAGCTGAAATGAATGGTGTCCCTGTGCCTTTGTTAACCAAGCAGATATGGATATAATCCAGCGATAGAGTGTGGATGATCTCATAGTTTATGCTGACTGAAGAATTTGTGAATTTTACCGTCTCCCAAAAATGAACTCCAAGATAAAGATCAAACTCTGGAAGCGTATTAAGACTATCATAGTTTCCATACAAAAAACTAGCTCTGATTAAATATCTAGTAACACTTGTTACATTTATTCTGTAACAATTTCTTATTCCATTAGGAAAACTCCGAAGGTAATTAAAATATTGTGGATGAGTGGTCTTATCTTGGGGTGACACAGTTTTACTCACACCAGAATCAATGAAATTAGCATCTGAAATGTAATTGATTCCTGTGTTCTTTTCAGTGTAATTGGAATTTTCAGGTAGCCCACAATCTATGCTAATAAATCCTGATAATAGAAATTAATTATTAATCAAATTATATATTAAATTAAAGAAATTGTGAAACTTAAAAGTGAAAATGACTTCTTCAAATTTTAGTAAGTAATCGAACCTGATTGATCCTGGCCTTGGACCGTTGCTATGAAAGAAAGAGCTCCAAGCAATAGAAAAACAGAATTTGCGAACATCTTTTCCATTGCATGCATATCCTATTTTGTTTGGGGTGACAAACTGCGAGGGTTCAGTGCTTCTATTTAACTAAATAAAACTCGCGATTTTTAATATACAAATTATGTAATATTATGAAGTTGACCCGTAAGGAGAGGGACAATTAAAAAGTCCTCAGTCAGCTTTTATTATTAAGAAAATTTTACTATCGTCTCTTAAAAGAGGTTAAAATAATATTTTTTTTATATTTATAAAATATATATTTTTATCTCTTATAATTTTTAAAAAATTTATTTTTAATGCGTTTTAAATTTTTTGTGTTAACCAACATTAATTTTATCTATTTTTTTAAAAAAAAATAATTTTTACAAAAATACTCTTTACAAAAATTTTATTTTTTTGTGATTAAATTTTGTTTACTAAAATATCCTTTAACAAATTATTTATCTACTGATTAAATTATTTTTTTAAGACATTCTTCAATAATTTTTAATTATT
Source organism: Arachis hypogaea (assembly GCF_003086295.3). Classification (NCBI taxonomy): domain Eukaryota; kingdom Viridiplantae; phylum Streptophyta; class Magnoliopsida; order Fabales; family Fabaceae; genus Arachis; species Arachis hypogaea. The sequence continues at coordinate 5,955,445 of NC_092054.1, read as the reverse complement.
ACATTATAATTTTATCAAAAAAAATTTTAACAATTATTTTTGTACTTTATTATTGACTTTTTGATATTAATGTATATTATTTTAATATTAAATTAAAAAAGTCTTATTATTGTTAATATATATAATAATTAATATTAATAAATAATTTGTTTCATATAACTATTAAAAATTATTAACTTTATCAAAACTTAAAAATAAGTCGAGATGGATAAATTCCAAATTTAAAAAATTAACATCTCATTCCTTCACATCGTTACAAAACAAATTTCTTAATAATTAAAATATTATTAAAGGATATCCTAAGAAAAAATAATTTAATCATTAAAAAATTTAAAAAATATTTAAAAAAATTTAATTTAATCAATAAAAAAATAATTTATTAAAATATATTTTGATAAACAAAATTTAATTAAAAAAAATAAAATTTTTGTTAAAGAGTATTTTTGTAAAAATTAATTTATTTTTTCTTAAAAAATAGATAAAATTAATGTTAGTTAACACAAAAAAAACTTAAAATAGATTAAAGTTAATGTTAGTTAACTTAAAAAAAACTTAAATTAATTTATTTTTAAGACACAGATTAGGTATCTATTAAAAATTGAAAACTATGTTTGAATCCCTTCTTGCATTGTCTCTTTTAATGGTAAAGGAACTAATATCCAATAGTCAACATTTGCATCATATAAATTCTTTTCTAGAAAGAATGCTTCAATACATATTGCTTGACAAGAATTTGACTGTTTAGAGTAAATATAATTCTAATAGTGAAAAAAATATTTTTCGTCACTTATTTAATATTATATAATATCTGACATTTTTCTGTGTTTTGTTTAGAATAAATTGGGAATGGTAGTTAAAAACTAAATTGGCTCATTAAATTCTTGATTTAATTATATTTGTTTGTCATTACTTTTATAAGAAACAAAGTGAATTAAATTAATCAAGTAAATTTATTACTTTTGACATGTGTTACATATTAAAAAAAAAAACTATTTAATTTGAAATATTTATAACGTTTTAAAAACCACTACTTCTCATAAAAAGCCATTAAACTATTCTTTATAAATATTATTATTTTTCTTTCTTTCTTTCATGTAAATATAATTAATAATATAATATCATAATAATTCTATGTGTTATTACTAACGGTTCTGCTACGTTACCAACAGCATATCTGCCAACTTCTGCCAACTCTTATTTATAATTGTGTTTTATAGAAGTGTGTTCGTGGATGTGTCTAATAAAAATGTCTTTTTTATAGCTGTGTTTAATAAAAATGTCTTTACAGATATATTTTCTGGATGTGTCTCTTTATATATGTATTTAAAATATATTAATTATTAGACACATCCATGAACACACTTCCATAAAACATAATTATAAATAAGAATTGGTAGAAATTGGCAGATAATATGATGGTACCCTATGCTTTTCCTATTACTAATGATTTAGTTCGTGTGATGCCCTGTGCATTGCCTGGACATGAACACTAGTAATAATTAATCAAAAACATGATAAGCATATTCGTAGATACCTCAATAATTATTGTTATATAAGATATAAGCAATAAAATCAACGATTCAACCCCGCATAAAGGAAAATATATTTGTGAACAAATCAAATACAATTAAATTCCATTTTGTTTATTTCTTGTGTCATTTTATAAGATTTCACTTTGATTTTATCAATTTTAATTCTCAACATACTTATGATGAATTTATATACTAGAATAATTTAGTGTAGAACTGTAGATAAAATACTTATGATGAACCTATAAACTAAACTAAAAATGTATTAAGTGAGGTTAATTCACTTATTCAGAATAAGCAGTTTTGTCGATTTTTTTTTTTTTTAGATTCTCGACTCAAATTCTGTTATGTATTGAAAAATAAACTAAAACAATCATAAGAAATTTTTTATTTGTCCAATTTGCAATGGGACTACAGCAGTATCAAGAAAAGTCAGGATCCTGCTAGGGAGATAATGGACTATTTATACAATGTGTACAATGGATTGGAGTTTATCAAGAATCGAACTCTTGACCTTTTGAATCTAGCGCTTTAATACCATGTCATGATATCACTCATCCCAAAAGTTTCAACTAATGGAAAAAGGTAACACTAATAGTTATATTTCTAATACTTCATAAACCTTCATTGTACACATTGTACAAATATTTCATTGGCTTCTCGTTCTTTTCCTATCAAGATATATAGATTATTAATTACAAAAAGACGAAACAAATTACATTACACACAGCGAACATGAAAAACGCAAAAAATGTGTTCAAACTTCAAACTAACAGAAATATCTTTATCATTGCATACATATCCTATATTTTGTTTGGGGTGACAAAGATTACGATAGTGGTTCTGTGCTGCTATATAAATCAATACTTCCAATAAATATATATTAATTTTTTTTAAATAAATTGTACAAAAATACAATAGAGTAAATTATGTACATGATTTGTGCGTAACACAGATCATACATTAAAGGTCTAATAATTAATATAATTAAATATCACTTATAGTTATTAGTATTTGTTATATTGTTTGTGTAATTACAATATAAATTATTTTTATTAAAGTTTTAATTTTTTGGTATTTATATCAGTAACAAAGTGTAACAACATTTATTTAAATACATAAATATAATAATCTTCACATTGAAGTGAAATTTATTAATATAGACTAAAAAAATTATAAGATTATTCGGTTTTTAGAAAAACAGATAATACAATAGTCTTATATACTGTACAATAAATTTATTATATACAAAAAAAAATTTTAAATTAAAAATAACAACTATTAATATTAATAAATAAATATTAACAAATTTTTATAAATATTTGATGCGAACCGGTCTTACACTAGTTTAACACTACTTTAACTAAAGCTCAAGATTTTTAATATACAAATGATGTGATTTTTAAAGTTGACCGGTAAGTCAGCTTCTGATGTTCCGTCCTAGGTTTTTTTATTTATGAAAAAATATAGGTAACTAACAATTTTTTTGAATAATGTGAGTTAATAAAATTAAAAGAGTAAATTAACCTTAAATTTAATTAATAATATTAAATTAAGATATAATATATTTTTATTTAATTGGTAGTTGTTCATATTGTTCAAAATATTCATTGTTTATTTAGCATTCCCCTTTATTTATTTATTGTGAGGTAATGGTTTATTGATGGTCTCCGTCCCATCATTCCTTAAACCATTGAAGCACAATAAAAACAATCAATGACAAGGTATACCATTTTGGTCTTTTTGTTACAAAGTACACAGCTAAGTCCAAGTCTTCGTTTACCTGCTCAATAACACTACATGTGGATTCGTAGCTGTGATTAATTATTTATTAAATATATCTAAATTCAAGATGTTTTTTAATCTTTTTACGTAAGTATAACTGGTACTTTTGATAAAAAAAAAAATCATATATATTACATTTACAGCTCTTGAGCCAATAAAATAACAAAAAGGAGGTAAAATATTTTTTTTTATCTCAAATATTTGAAAAAAAATATTAATGTGTTTCTATTATTTTGGGTAAAAAACTCAAATGAGCTAAGGGGAGCTCAAATTTACCCATTTCTGCCAAATCAAAATTTGATACAACAATCCACCAGATGACATATTTATATAATTCGAATCAAATGGATTCGAAATAATTTTGAACATAATTCGAACTCAATCAATTCGAATTAAACCCTAGTAACCTAAGCATGTAATTCGAAGCAACTCGAACCGAATTATGCATGCAAGATCACACGTAGTTCGAGTCAATAAGAATCGAATTAGCCAAGACTAAATCGAAGGATATTAATTCGAATTAGTATGAAAGGTTGACGAGTAGCATATTCGAGACATATAGATTCGAATTACTACTTGTGGTAATTTGACTCTGATGAGTTTGGAAAACTCCTAACTAATATTTATAATGACTAAACATTATTAAAAATAATTAACTGCAAAAATTAAATAATTTGATTTGATTAAATAATTTTTGTTGCAGGTTTTAATATTGGGCCGGAAAATAAAGATGTTGCTAGCCCAAATTAAAAATCAGCCTTGCTACAAATTTCCTATCAGAAGGCTGAATTGTTGTTTTAATGGGCCAAACTCAATTATTTTATAACCAAGCCCATATTTAATTTTGATGAATGCTTCCTATGCTTGATCCGCTACACTACTCATCGGGAAAGCAAATGTTAATCATTTGGGCCAGTTTTAATTTCAATGTTACAAGCCCAAATTCTATTAAGTGATGAATGGTTCCTACCTTGGTCCGAAACCAAAGAAAAATGAAAGCAAAGTGCTTCCAACGGAACCAAACTTTAACCATGTGATGGATTTCAAAATCTATTACATTGTTAATTAATGCATGGAGAACATGAGAGAGAAAGTGCAGCTGAATTGATTGATGGCCATTATGACCAACACGCCACTCTAAGCTAGGGAAGCAAAAGTAAGCCATTGTCATTTAATTAGCTTACCCACTTTGAATTGCTTTTCTTCAGATTCTCTTTTCTCTCTCATCTCTTTCTTCTTCTCTTTTCGGTCCTTGTCTAGGAAACAATGGAAGAAGTGTTCTTCAACCAAGAAAGAGAAGGAGCTGCATGCATCAAGACCATCAAGCTAATGATGGCAAGAAAACATACTAAAATAAAAATGAGCTGTGGCTAAGATTTTCACCAAATGTGGTTAGATTTGGTGAGGTTATCTTGAGCTTTTCATGCTCAAAAATGGACAATGAAGATTCGGCCAGCTGGAGGAGATCCTTGAAGCATGACTTGTCTTTGATTCTGCTCAACCACCACAGGGAGTAGCTAGAGTGGCGAAGTGATGATTGAAGGCAGAGATCAAAGCAGATGAAGTCATCATCATCATGAAGCATCAAGGGCCAGAAATCCATCTTGGAGAGCAAGCCAAGGATGGAGAGCTCAGATTGATGAAGAGTGGTGATCAAGGAAGGACTAGAGGTAATTGCATGTTGGTTAATGCATGGTTATCTCTTCTCTCTCTGTGTGGCCGAACCGGTTTGTTGAAGGAGGAAGAAGTTGGTTCGGTTTTTGGCTTCAATATGTGGAGGCTCCTCTCTTCTATAATAAGGGTGGACAACCACTGTTTGAAGCAAGGAGAAAATTTGAGAGTGCAAGGCACAGAGTTCTCAGAGTTACCTGAGCTAACAGTTTTCTCTTCTCCTTCAATGTATTCTGTTTTGTAAATTTTCTGTTTAATTTTGTCATGTCTTGAGTCTCATGGTAAAAGGCAAACAGTGAGGTTTGTAAGAAAAAGCCATAGAGCGGAAAAAGGCAGAGAGTGCAAAATTAAAAGAAAAAGCCATAGATGTCTTAGAGGTCCTTTGTTCATCTATGTTGTGTTTCATGATTCTGTGGGAATCCCCTTGTAAGTTGGGTTAGCACTTTACAAGTTGTAATCAGATTGATTATAGTGAAATTCCATCATGTTGGTGATGGAGACTGGATGTAGGCTGCACTGCACTTAGCAGCCGAACCAGGATATATCTGGGTGTGATCTTCTCTCTCTTTCTACTCCATTTCTGTTTTCTACTCACTGGAGCAAAAATCAGATTTGTCTCGTGCCAAGTGACGAGACAAAAAGAAAAGTCTCGTGGCTAGGGACGAGCAAAAACAAAAAGTCTCGTATGCAGTGAAGAGATAAAAGGAGTAAAAGTCTCCAGAATTAATCTCACAAATCAGCAAGTGTTACAAAGCAAAAAAGGGGCTTAAGATTCAACCCCCCTTCTCTTAAGCCACTGAAACCATCAGACTCAAATTGATTCGAATTATATATATATGGTGCGAATGAAGTTGATTCGAATTAGTGTGGAGAGGAGCTCTATATATAGGCTGTGAACTCATGTTGCTGTGAACCAAGAGGTGAGTTGGCTAATGAGGATAGTTTTCTAGTGCTAGTACACCACAGAGGTTCGATTAAGAGGAAAACTCGGTCTGGCATGAAGTTCACTGATAAGGATCCTCTATGTATTGTCGTTAGCCCCACGACCAGCTACGATGCTCTCGTTAGTTCCGTTCTAGTCAAGCTTGGTCTAGAAGGAGTGAAAAGGGTTAAGGAGTTTTTCTATCGCATACCAATCACGGTGCTTCATGATACGGTGAAGTATGATTGTTTCACGATCGAGAGTGATGAGGACTTGCAGGTCATGTTTCTTTCTCGTAGGCAATTTCCCGAGGTGAGGACACTAGAGCTGTTGGCAAAGTTGGTTGACGTTGTATCCAGCTCGGGTGGGTCGAACCGGAATGCCAATACTATAGCCACGGTGGCCGGTTCGAGCTCGAGACCTGCGGTTGCTTCATCGTCCGTTCCAGTGTATGAGCCAGCGATCCAGCCTGCCGCCTCCCCATCTTTTGCTGTTGATCTTAGCAGCAATGTTGGAGAAGAGGTTGGATATGGGGAACATCTTCCGGCCGAAGTACAGTGTCCTCCACCGGCTGGTGTTGGAAAGGGATTATGTGATGATCCAGATGAATAAAAAATAATTCATGTAAGATCGTTCGATGTAATAAAAAACAAAAAAAAGTAATCGTTCGATGCGACATATTAAACCAGCATATTTCACCAAGTGTAGAAACCATCAACAAAAAACAACTACCCTAAAAAAACCAATATCAAAAACCATTATCAACTAAAAAAAACCGGTGACAAAAACCACTATAAAAAATCATTAACGAAAACCACTAACAAAAACAACTAACAAAAACCGGTGACAAAAACCACTAGCCTATACCACTATCATAAACCGCTAACACTAACATTACCCACTATCAAAAACCATTAACATAAACCACAGGCCAACACCACTTTTCTAAACCACTACCCTAAACCACTATCCTAAACCACTAACAATCACATAAACCACTATCACAACCCGTTAACAAAAACCGCTATCATAAAACCACTATCATGAAACCAATATCATAAAACCACAACCATAAAACCACTCTCATAAAAACCACTACCGTAACGGAAAACACTAGCTACAGCGCAACATCAGAGACCACTAATCTCGTCGTTGATCACCCCGGCGATATAAGCGACTCCATCCAAACGATAAAGCCTCCCCGGATCGTCCCCCATCGCCTGAATATGGCGCTCCGGTCTTACTCGAATCGAATGTTGGTCGTTTTCTCTGGGATTTGGTGGGGTATGAGAATGAGAAAGTGATTCGAATGAACTTGGTTCGAACTCTTTATATAGGCGAATGCAGTGTAATTCGAGACAACTCGATTCGAATTACTTAGGATGGCCAAAATCAAGTAATTCGAATCAATACGATTCGAACTCCTCTCCATACTCGATCACATAGTAATTCGAATTAATACTACTCGAACCTCTCTTTTGTAATTCGATAGAAGTAGACTCGAATTACTCACAAATTTTTAAGCCTAATTCGGTGCTTCTTGATTCGAATTACGTGTGATAGTGTCAGTGAGTAATTCGAATTTACTCAATTCGAATTACGTGATAACCTAATTCGAATCCTATTGTGTCGAATTATATAAATATGGGATCTGGTGGAATGTAGTAGCAAAATTTCATTTGGCGGATTTGAGTAAAAACGAGCTCCTCTCGGCTCATTTCAGTTTTTTACCCTATTATTTTTGTTTTATTTGTATTCCAAATGTTTTAAGAGTGCCATGAAAGATTAATGAAAGTCATTTTCATTTGTCACATTAGTCGTTTTCATTAATGAAAATGACTTTTTCTCTGTGATTTGTTTTTTTTTATGTTTTAAAATATTTTTAAAATATTTTTATCGTTAATAAAGTTAGAAGACATTTTTGTAAGAAATTAGACAATGAAAATATTTTTAGTTATTTACTCTTTTGAAAGAACATTATATGTATTTTTTTTGCATTAAAATTAAATTGTTAAAAAAAGCGATAAAGAAGTAAATTTATCTTATTAAAATTATTAAAGAATGGTACAAATATATATCCTCACTCTAAATATGCCATATACTACATTCAACGGAAGTTGACTACGTTACCCCTCAAATTTCTTTTAAATCCTACTTTTGCATTTATAAACCATATTATGGGTTTAATAACCTTAGATTCCTAGTAGTCCAAGTCATAGTCAGCTTCACAGAAATTTTAAATAATAACATGTTTATTTATATGTATATATATAAATAAAAGAAAAATTTACAGTGAGTAAAAGAAAAATCGGTAGATATAATTATGGTAGATATAATCATCTTATCATCTGAACATAAGAAAAATGGGTATAAAAATTAAAATTAGGTAACATTCTAATAAGAATAATATAATGTAAATTTGGACTCAAATTTCAATTAGATATCAAATTCAAGTTACTCTGCTTGAATATACAAGGTTAGGTTGATGAAATCCAAGAGTACCGTAACATCAACAAATAATAAATAACTCATATATAGAATAAGAATAATGTCACTTTCAATAAGTTAAAAATAAAACTTCATTTATCAACAAAGTCTGAGTGTCTGAATTAAACATCACAATTTAGTCACATGCTCAGGCATTAAATTACAAATTATAGACTTGACTCAAGGAGTTTAAGGTAAAAGTAAAACTAAATCGAAGAGAAATTAGATGAAGGTGATGCAGTGTTCTAGTGTAACAAAGTGATGAAAATGAACTTATATTAATGATTGCAATTATATTTACAAGAACAGCTATTTGTATATATAGCAGAGTACGCACTACTATAGCTAAGAATTTGTTACACCAGAAAACAGAAATAACAGAAAGTTTCCTTTAACAGAAGGTTATGTAGGGTTTTTGGTTCGGGAGTTTGTCTAGACCGATCGGGAGAGCCTGCGAAACAACAGGCAGATTTAAATTATATTGGGTTAGATGGAGAAATTGGTTGCACAGTGAATGGTGCAGGGTTAGCAATGGTCACAATGGATATAATTAAATTGCATGGTGGGGTGCTTCGGCCAATTTTCTGGATGTAGGTGGCAATGCCTCTGAAGGCCAAGTAATGTTGAAAAAAGACACACATAAATTTGCGGCGGTTTTAAAACCGCTGCATATTTTTTACTCATTGACCACAATAGCGGCGGTTCTGAAAACCGCCAGTAAACATGAAGCAAATCGTGTCAGACTCATTTGGCGGCGGTTTTCTAATTGTGTGTCGCGAAATTTTGATTTTGTGGCGGTTATACCATCGGTTGCTGGAAACCGCCGCCAAACCCAATCCCGACGCCCATATCCATGACGTTTCAGTTTGCCGCCGGCCTTTGATTTTGCGCCGCTAATCAAGAAGAAAACCGCCGATATTTTGCACCTCCCTTGTAGTGTACCTCATTCTCTAAGCTATTAATCTATACACTCCTTCACTAACGGACACTTGAAAAAAAAATATATCTGCATGAAATTTCTGATGCAAAAAAGAAAATCTTGGTGCAGAAAATATACATTTGGAGAACATGCAATAACTTCCGGAGAGAATAAAAACAAAATACAAGATGTTGGAACATCAATTCCATCTGCTATCAACCTCATTAATGACCCATACAAGGGAAATTTTCAATTTTCTACCAAATTATTGGGTCCTTCATATGGACAGACTCTTTCCTCCTCATCTTTGCCTTTTGTTCATGCAGACCTCATTACTCTTAACATATCCCAAAATCACTTGAATGGTTCAAGATTTACATGGAAGAAGAAAAGCTCTTCCTTCTTGAGTATTCAAGAAGTTTTCCTTCATTTGATTAAAAGCCACACACTAAAGACGCAGGTGATTTTCTAGTTTGAGACATTTTAGCTAGGTGCAACCAAGCATTGAATTGCTACAAGTTTTTTCCGCACCACATCGGCTAGCAGTTTCAATAGTTTCAGGCAAGAAATTGTACTGCTTTCAGGGTCTTTTGGAAGCCCAATACCTGTAGAGGAAACCAAAGTTTTTGATTCTCAAATTTACTATAAGAAGCATAATGACATAGTACCATAATTCTGGCAAATATAGGAAATAGAACATTTGTTTTACGAAAATGAAAACATCAACCTATGGAGCTAGCGCTGTGTTTATATACATATATTTGATGAATTTAATTTTTTTGCCAAAATTACCCACATCTGATGTCTTTCAGTAAGCACAACCAAGATATAATGGCCAACACACAAACAAGATGCTTGAAAGTGCGCCTTTCTCAAAGTCAATATACATCAAGGAAGGAAGCCTTTTACAAGAACCTTTCATTAGTTTATCATCGAATGCTTGCATTATCATATCCACGAAACGACATGCATCTTCTTGCAATCTTAGACTCTACATTTTAAAACAGAGATAAGTATAATTAGACAGGGACAAGGAACAAGTACGAGCAATGATGGAAATTTTAAATAAAGCATAATATCAGCACAAAAAGCTAGAAACAGTATGTAACCTTGATTATTTGCTTTCCTTGCAGCAGAAGCAAATTCTTTAATTGACATAGTGGGTGGTTCTAGAGATTCATTGGTATAGCAAGTTGCTCCATTCATAAATAAACCTGAACAAAGCAAGGTAGGATTATTCAGTCAATAAAAATGTAGAGACAGTGCAAGAGGTGGCTTTGCAAGACACGGACAATGCAATCAAAAACCAACATTTCATTTCTTTTTGCACTCAAAAACTATATAACATCTTATGAGTATGAGTATATTAGAGATTGTAGATATTGACATACAGAAGTATACTGGGATACTAACATTCAATTTTGGCAAATCAAAAGAGTCAGATGAGCAATACATATCGAATTCCATGAGCGCAAATCTGGAAGACCCAATGCAAGAATATGCTGAAAAACATAGAACCCGGAGACAAATAAAATCTAGGTTTAGACCAGCCTTTTACACACAGAATTAAGATAAATTTAAAATATACTTTCATAAATATTATATATAGAAAAATAGACTGGAGCACTTTTATCAAGGTGACAGAAATAAAAACAAAATTAAAATTAAAATAAGATGGCATAAGAAAAGTAAGCTATTTTTTCCTAAATGGTATGACTTTTCAGTTGTTACCAAAAAAGCAAGATAATCCATTTCATGAAGTATTGCCTACCCGAATGCCACTGACTCGCTTTCATTGCACACTACATGATGGAGCATGGATTAGGATCATAAAGAGGAGGCGGATCTGCAATAAACCATACAAATAATGTAAGCAATATAGAAGCGATCATGAAAAAGTTTACCGTTTTGTTATTTTCTAAGCATCTAATTTGTTATCCTTAAAAAATTGGAAAAAATGGCACCCATAAGAAATGAAAAGATAATAAATATTGACGTGGTGTATTAACAAGAGAATGAAAATGGTTGATGCAAACGATTATAATAGGAGAGCAGTGAGTTTAGGGAAGAACAGAACAAAAACACTTACCTGGAATGAATTGAATCCGTGGGTGTTCCATCTCTTCCAGCTTACGCCTCAAAGGACATTCTTCCCCCATGTAGATATTTTCTATGGAGGCAAGCCAATGTTTTTCTGTGATATTCTCAAGCTTTTCACACTGACCAATTGCTAAAGTTTTGAGAGAGGTAAGATGGTGAAGCCCCTTGCAATCAAGCGTCTCCAGATTTGGAAACTTGCGCAATATAAGACACTCAAGAGAAGCAGGAAGGCAACCCTCTCCTGGGAACGACTTTATATCAAAGCATGAGGCAAGCTTAAGATCGGTAAGGCCTTCACTCTGCAAAACATTTGATGTAATCCAACTCGCTAGTTTCTCGCACTCAATGACCTCAAGAGTTTTCAAACTCGGAGGGAGGCACTCCTCAGCAAAACAATCGATTTTTCGGCAATCTTTTATACACAGCTCCTGTAGGTGGGGCGCAGCCAACCCTAGCGACGACAAGGATACTAGACTGGGGCACTCTGAGATCCTTAAACAAAGGAGATTCGGAAGAGCCTGTGGTACCTCAACATGAAGTTTTTCCATGCTTTGGCATTCACTGATTACGAGTTCCGTGAGATTTGGAAAGCCCGCCATTGGAAACAACGTCAGTGAACCACACCCCACTACCTTTATCTTCATTAGCGACTTGTGTTGCATTTGCTCGGAGAATGTTAATTTTGAACAATGAGAGATTTCCAGATATAGTAACGGAGCCGGCAAATGATCTCCTGAAATTGATATGGCTGACTCACAGTTAATTATACGCAGACGATGGACACGCTGTTGGATGTGCGGTAGCCACTCCAATATGGAATTCGCCAGCTGGGTTCCTGAAATTTTTATATTGTGCGGTGCCATTCCCTCCCTCGGCCGCGAAGGCCTAGAATAACCCTCTACAACTAATTGGTGAAGCTTGGGAGCCCTCGGCAGCGGAAATGCAAGCTCTTCACATTCAACAATCTTAAGTTTCTCCAGAGCCGGAAGGTGAGCAGGCAGACCTCCCCTCAACACCGGACAACAACTTATTTCAAGGAATCTAAGCTCAGGAAAACCATCAAACTCATCAGGAAAATGCCACTCTCGCCAACCAGACATGCTCTTAATTTCCAGAGTTTCAAGAGATTCGAAGGGTGTCTTCTGTTGAAATGATCCATTTTTGTTGTTGTGAATCTCAAAATCAATTCTCTCCAACCCATCAAGATCAGAAAACTCCAGATGCCGTAAAAAGGGTAAATGTCCCAATGAAGGAAGCTCACAACAATTCTTACAACGCTTCAGACTCAATTTGGTCATATTGGAGTAGCAAGAAAGGCCTAACCAATCTGGGAATCTTTCACCTCGATAACCAATAATTGATAACTCTTTCAAGTTTTGATGAGGTTGTAACTTGTCAAGTATATCTCCTTCAGTTTGAACATCATCAATGTCACCATCTGGAAGCCAATTCAATTCTAAAGTGTTGATGTGCTTCTTGTTACCCATCTTTGCCTCCAAAACTTCACCGCTATTCTTGACATTCTCCAACTTGGAAATGCAAAATGAGCCATGGAGATTGTCCAGTGTTCCCAGTTCTCTTATCCCATTTTCTTCATGCTCGCCGACAATATAATCACTTAAGAAGTTTAGATGCTTTAACTTGCTCATTCCCTTCGGCATTTCTTGCAGACAAGAAGCTCCTCGAATATCAAGGTGACGCAGGTTCACAAGATCTTCCATGCGGCTGGGAAGCATCTCTAACCGAGCACAATTCTTTAACCTCAAAGTTTGGAGATTGTATAATTTACATATTGACTCGGGCAATGTCACAATAGGTGCGTAAGAGAGATTCAAGTAACGCAAAAGAATCAATTCACCTATTGAATCAGGCAATGACTCTATAAACGAGCGTTTAAATGACAAAACTCTTAAACACCCTAATTGTTGTTTTAAGAGCCAAGAATAGCTTTCAATATCAATTGATTGATCACGGCGAAGCAAAGTAAAATCTAAAAATGTTCTCAGGTGTCCTGCTCCATTATTGGCCTCTCGAAATAATTTGATGCTAACCACAAATTTTGTAGCATATGACAAATGACGAGTTTTGTTGTCTATCATGTGTTGATTGCAAAATTCTTTGCCTTTGAAATAGAATTTTCCAGCAAAAAACGTTGCTAGATCATGCATAAGATCATGCATTACAAATAACTTTTCATTAGTATTGGAGGGTTGAAAAAATGACCTTGCAACTAATTCATCAAAATATGCACAACCAACATTTTCTAATCCGTTGTTTTCCTTTGGTTGTAAAAGGTCTTCAGCCATCCATAACAAAATTAATTTGTCTTTGTCAAATTCATAATCCTCCGGAAATATTGAGCAATAAACAAAACACCGCTTTAAATGTGAAGGAAGGTAATGATAACTAACTCTTAATGCAGGACTGACATCTTCCGAGAGTTCCCAAATTTTACTATCAAGTACATTCTCCCAATCTCCTTCATTATACTTACTGCGCAATAAACCCCCAAGTGCCTTCACAGCCAAAGGTAACCCCTTACACTTTTGAACAATTTTTCTACCCATTGGCTCTAGAATTGCATATTGTTTAGAACCAGTAGAAATGGATGAATGCTTCAAAAACAGCGGCCAACAATGTTCCTCCGACAATAAACTTAGTCGATAATGTCGACTGTTAGGTGCGAACACAGAAGCAACATTTCCGCTACGGGTTGTTAGGAGAATCTTACTCCCGTTATTCCCATAGTGAAAAGGTTTTAGAAAATTCTCCCACGCGTCTGGTTGCTCATCCCAGACATCATCTAAAACAACAATAAAGGTCTTGCCTGTCAACTTCTTCTTCAAATCAGTCTGAAGTGAATCAAAGTTATCCGTGTTATGGGGAGAAGAATCTATTGCCCCTATTATTGTCCTTGTAACATGAACTGGGTCAGGATTTTCAGCAACACACACCCATGCTCTGGTGTCAAATTTTCCTATGACTTTGGCATCATTGTAAACCAATTGAGCCAAAGTAGTTTTTCCTATCCCACCCATACCCACAATGGGAATCACAGTTACATGTGATTCAGCATCGCAGGTATCATCTAACAACAATTTGATTATGTTCTCCTTGTCTTCGTCCCGACCAACTACGTCAGAACTAACAACGAGAGATGTGGATGGAATTCTCCAAGATGTGTCCAACTTGGCACTCTTTTCCAGTCCAAGTTTACCTTTTCGTCGTACAAGAGACTCTAGTTTGCCAACTATTTTTTCGATGACATTGACACCGCTATCTTCAATAATTGAATCAACAGGGCGAGACCAGGAAGAAGAGTTACCTGGAGTGGCCGTGGCAGCTTTAGTGGAGAGTTCATCGAGGAAGTCATCAGCCATGTAGAGAGCATCTTGGAGATCTACAAGCCACTTCTTCACTCTATCGTTACGGAACTGCTTCAGCTCAGCATCATCAAGCACAGGATCAACATCACACAGAATTTCATCCAACCTTTCAAGCAACTCCAGGACAGAGTCATTTCCTTCCAGGACAGAGTCATCTTCAAGTATTGAAGATAGCTTCTTTGAGATAGCATCAACAAAAGAAGAGAGATAAGCTCCACCTTCAAGTTTTGAAGCCATGATTCAAAATCAAGTGCAGCAGATGATGAGAAAAGAATGAAAGGGGTTGAGAGAAGTTGTTGTAGCTAGATCGATGTAAAGTATTCAGATCTCTGGGTTTTCTCAAGCAAAAGGAATCTCAAGTGTTTTCCGTTTGCAGAGCACAAATAATGAAGTAAAAATGTTCTTTGCTTTAGTAACTAGATTACGGTCGAGAGTTAAATTGACCAGTGATTCAGTGAATACCCAAAAATTTAAACTAATTTTGGGTTTACCAAAATTCGAACTTTTGACGTTTGACCTTTCAGATCTAGAGATTTAATACCATGCATGATACTACTCGTCCCAAAAACTTCAATTGATGGAAAAATGTAACACTAATGATTATATCTTTAATACTCTCTAAACTTCCATTGTACACATTGTATAAATATTCCATTGACTCCTCATATTTTCCCAAAAAAAAAAAATATCCTTTTCGATTTTTTATTTCTGTTTTTAGGAACTGATTAGCTCTTCTGTAAAAAAATATTGACCCTTTTTTTATATAGAGGCTAATCAGTCTCATAAAAATAAAAATTAAAGTCGAAAAAGATATTCTTCTATTAAAGGTCTCGTTATTTTTCAAAATAATTGTCATGAATTGTTTAAAGTCTTTCTCTAAATTAATTATATAATATATAATATATTTAAAATACTATTAGATAATATGTATTATGTAAGTTAATATTAAATTTAGAAATTAATTTGTAAAAAATATTATACAATATATTTATTTGACAATTTATATATAATTTAATATTATTATTTAATAAAAAATACAGAAAAGAATATATTTTAATATAGAGAATAATTATTTTTAACAGATACTTTGTAATTTAATTAAATAATTAATGATATGTATTTAATTTAATTGATTAAAAAATTAAAATTTTATAGTAGCATATCAAAATTAATTTAAATTTTGTAACGGATGATAAATGATAAATGATAATTAAAATAATAAAAATTAATTCAAAATTTAATAATTATAAAATTAATAAAATCATAAATAAATTGAATTATAAGTAATAAAAAAATTTAATTAAAGTTTATTCACCAAAATTTATATAATTTTTTTATTTTTAGTTTTTAAATTTTTACTTTTGTTTTTTATTTTATTTTTTTAGATTATATTTAAATATTATAGTACAATGATAAAGCTGTTAGATAAAATATAAATATGAATATTATTAATATTTTTGATAATTAAAAACGACATTCAATTTTTTTATTTTAGTTTTTATAAATAATGACAAAATGTATTTTTAATAATATTATTAGAACTAAATAATATTAAAAAATGTAAATTATTGAAAGGAAAAAGAAGTAATATATAAGCGATAAAAATATTATATAACTAAGAATATATAATTACATAAAAAATAGAAAAATAATAAATACAATTATACAACATTTAGTACATACGTTTTTAGCAACTTAAAAAAATTATAGTTATCAACCAAATTAAATTTTAATTGTGCAAAAAATTAGTAAAAGTAAAGAGCAAGAAAGAAAAAGAGATATGAAACTATGTGCGAGGCCGATAAAGAATATGTGTAAAATGAATGTTAATTTATATAATAAATATAGAAAGAGGAAAGTATCGTTTTTGTCCCCAACGTTTGGGGTAAATCCTATTTGTATCCTAACGTTTGTAAAAGTGATTTAATGTTGTCCTGCCGTCAATTACACATCATGAACGCTTTAGTTTGAGTTTAAAAATCTCTTCTTGAAGTTAGAATACAAATGTTTGGGATAGAATCAATGATCCACTCCGAAAAATAGCTCATCAAAAGTTGAAACTAATTCCTACAACATTTACATAATTTACTTTTCTAGGGACATAATTGAATCTAAACACAAATAGTGGGTATAATATTAAAATCGAACACATGCAAGTGAGATCTAATTGAGAATGAATATATTCAAGTGAGAATAATTGAAAATATAATCTGATTTGTTAGTATAATTGATAATAGGATAACATTGAATCACTTTTATAAACGTTAGGGATACAAATAGGACAATTTAAACGTTAGGGACACAAATAGGACTTACCCCAAACGTTGGGGACAAAAATGATACTTTACTCATATAGAAAATAGTAATGAATATAAAAAAAGAGAAGGAATTATATTTTAATTAAATTTATATCTATTAAAATTTCATTAATCGTAACAATATTATTTTTAATAATATTATTACCACTAAAGAATATTAAAAGAATGTAAATTATTAAAAGAAAAAAAAGTGATGATATATAAGCCACAAAGACCTCATGTGTCTTATAAATACAATTACACACCAAAAAAAAAAAAAAAAACTATACAATCACATAATTATCTAGTATATATCTTTAGCAAATTTAAAAAATAAAAATAATTATGGTCATAAATCAAATTCTGGTTATACAAAAAAAATTAACAAGAGTAGAAAAAAAAAAAAAAGTATGACCGAATGAAATTATATGAGAGGAAATAAAAAAACGTGTGAAATAACTGTTGATTATTTATATAGTAAATATAAAAAATAGTAATAAGTATGAAAGGAGAGAAAAAATTAAATTTTAATTAAATTTTTATTTATTAAAAAAATTAATATTAATATTAAAAGTATCTGTTTAACCTACATAAAATAAAAAGTAAAAAATATGAAAAATTAATATTAAACATCAATTTTGTAATGAAAAATAATGAAAACTGAGAAGCAATAAATTTGATATGAAATAATAAAATAAATTTTATAATTTAATTATAGTTCTTAAAGAAAAATAATATGAAAAAATATTATAATATTATACAAAGATATATAGGTTATTATAAATGGATGAAAGAATAAGAATTTTATGACGTATTATAAAGATAGAAAATTATTATGTTATCTAGAAAAAAATTATTTAATAATATAGAGTGAAATTAAATGTCTAATAAATAATAATGATTGTAGAATTACTTTGTATTCTTTCTATAATATCAAGTTAAGGTGAAACACCAATTTTATAACGAAGAATGAGAAGCAATAGACTTGATATAAGATAATAAAACAAATTTTATAACTCAATTATATAATATTAAAAAAAATTTATGAAATTATACAAAAATTAGTTATTATGAGGAGATGAAATAATAGAAATTTATGGTACATTGTAAAAATAGAAAATTATGTTACCTAAAAAAATTTTATATATGTAGCAATATAGAAAAAATTAAATGTTTAAGAATGATTGTTGAATTATTTTGGACCTTTTTTTAATATGTTATATTATGACATTATATAAAAATAGATTATTATGAGAAGATAAAATAATAAGAATCTTGTAACATATTGCAAAAATAGAAAATTATGGCACCTAATTTTTTTTATGTAATAACATAGAGCAAAATTAAATGTTTAAAGATAATTATGAAATTATTTAGACTCTTTTTTAATATATTATAAATAGATAGATATTTGTATAGTGTTAAAATATGGATAATAAATAATTGATAAATATTCATAATATTTGTTATAAAATCGTTTATTTAATTTATTTCTTGCGTCATTTTAGAAGATTTCATTACCAATAATCTTATTTCTCAACATAATAATAAGGAATTGTTTCTTTCAAAGATTTATCATTTATTTATCGGCCTGGAAAAAATAATAATGCTATATACTAGAACAGTTTAGCGTATATAAAATACTTATGGTGAATTTATAAACTAAATTGAAAATGTATTAAGGTTAATTTATTTGATTAGAATAAGTATCCGTTTAAATAGGTCTATAATTAATTTTTTTAATTTTAATTTATAAAAAATTATAGTATTAATATTTGGTACCATTTTTAAAATTAAATTATAATTTTTTAAAAAATTGTTTAAGTGCTTACAGAAAATTAAAAAAAAATGTACTTTTTTATAATAAAAATATTTTTATCATTTTTTTAAAATAAGAAATTTTATGACAAAAAAATTAAACACAAAATAACTTATTTATAAACTACTTTTAATATAAATATTTATTGTTTAAACTATGTTTTTAAAAGGAGTTTAATTAAGTTATTTATCCAAACTGAGCTTAAGTAGTTTTCTCTTTTTATTTTTGACTTAAATTCTATCATGTATTAAAAAATAAACCAAAAATGCCTAAGGAAATTTTCATTTGCTGTAGAGCAACCATATAAAAGGAATGTTATATGTACAAGTTTTTTTTTACAACTAAATTTAATCAAATTGATCTAATTATAATAAAAATCATTCTCAAAATGACACGCAAACATTTTCATTAATGCACAATTTAAAGAGTTTGCACTACATGTACAAGCATTTTTACATTTTTTACTATACACAAATTTTTGTTAGAGAACATACAAATTTTAAAGCATAACACCCAAATTTTTAAAGTATAGCACACAAAAATTGAAAAGTAACACAAATTTATCGATATAGCACACAAATTTTTGTTACACCAAAATTTATGTGTATATTCTTTTATTGAATTCTATTATACCATACTATATCACATGTATAAATCAAATAAAGTGAAACAACGCACACATCCCTTCATTTTCACAGCACACAAGTAATCGAAGTTAATAGCTTGGTAGCTCATATTATTTTAACAGATATCATTAAACATATTTTAGTTTATCATAGCACACAAATATTTAAACGTGGCATACATTTTTATTCATGATAACACACAAATTCACATTTATTGACTAAGATCATCATAAATAACTATAATCAAGAAAAGAAAACACAAATATTGAGTATAGAAAAATAATACAAGTAATCGAAGTTAATTGTTTGATAACTCACACTAATTTGTCAGAAATTATTAAACAAATTCTAATTTATTACAGCACACAAATATTTAAACATAGTACATATTTTTGTTCAACATAACACACAAAAGTCCACATATAGCACATAAATATTAAATATAGAAAAATAATATAAAAAGCATTGGTATCTTTCCAATTTCACTCAATAAAGGAGATACATACAATTCTTAAAAAAAAAAATTAAACAACAATAACATCAACAATAAGAAGACATTAAAAAAAAGAAGAAGAAGAAGAAGAAAGTGACAGCTGCAGCAACGGCGACGACGATGGAAAGAAGAAGATAGTGGCAGCGACAGCAGTGACAACGACGATGATGGTAACAACAACAACGATGACGATGTTAAAGGAGGAAGAGAAGGAAGAAGAAGAGCGTAACTGAAGTTTAAATTTTAATAACTTGGTTAACTTGGTTAATGAAAATACTTATACACCTAACATTTTTGTAATTTAATATTAATTAATTTAGAGGAGTGCTAGGGACAAATAACTTTTATGATTTGTAGCTATTAAGTAGTCATCAATGATTTTTTTTTAATTGTGTGAGATTTTTTTTAATGATATGGGATTACTCACTTTTTTTTAATGGTTATATACGAGTCAAAATTTAATAAAATTGCTAACTCCTAAAATTTTTCCATTAATTTACGAATATGAGTTTTAGTTGAATTTTGGGTAATTTCGTTTACACCTCTGTACCTTTTTAACACTTCTTTGTGGCAGATGCAATAATTTAAAATTTCAATGATTTGTGGCACCTTGGATCCACATGCAATAATTTAAAATTTCAATGATTTGTGACAACGTGGGTCTACATGCAATAATTTATCCCTTTTGATAATGATAATATATATAGTGGAATTTAGTAGGACCTTTTTTATTTTTCTTCTGCATGATGCCACTTTCACCCGTACTACTATTTTAGTTCTAGCTGGCTGAAAAGTAGGGGTGTTCACGGTGCGATTTGGTTCGATTTTTTAGAGAAAGTCATTCGATCCAATTAATTAATTAAATTGCGATTCAGTTTAGTTCGGTTTTTTTATTAAGATCATCCGAATCAAACCAAACCAATTAAAATCGGTTTGGTTTGATTCAGTTTTTCAATCAATTCAAACAAAAACATGTCATACTATTTCATAAAGTGATAACATTAAAATTGTAGTATACAAGTACACCATAACTAACAAAAGTCTTGATCCAATAAAATTCAATGACAAAAGAAATTAAAATACGACAATTAAAGAAGTTTAAAGGTTCAATAGTCAACACAACAAAAAATAAAAACAAATTTCCAGCAATAGATAGCCATTTTTTGGTGTCCTCTCCAACAAAACAATGAAACTTCTTTAAGCAAATCAACTTGAAATCAAAAGATAGTTACATAATTAATAAGAACAATAATAATTGGAAAAAGCACTTGATCATGTCACAGGTGAATCTTCACCATCATCTCGTAGGACCCATTCTAGGGGCTACCTTATTCAAACAATGTTAAAATTCTACAACTGAAATGGTCTAATACTCCAATCAAAAAGGATCCACACACATAGACCACTACAACCTTTATTTAAAGTGCACTTGATTTTATGATTAATTTGACCAATTATTTCAAAAACAAGATTACAACATTAACCATTTTAGTTGTTAACCTGAAACTTACTTAACAGACCTATGATCAAGATATATGAAAAGCACATACGAAACCATGCAGTTAGATAGAGATGAGTTTAAGTAAATAGTTACCTTCCAATGCAATGGCGAAGTCACCATGGATAGTTCCACGCTCAGATGCCTAGGGGTTTGTTGCTCCCATCAACTTTTGGCCAGTTGCAACAATACCTTTACCCTCCCAGACATGGCAACAATAGAACCAGAGATAATGTATTAGACCAATCTATTAAAAAAAGGCTTTGTAGATAAGTCAGCACAGTGCTTTTCAGCATAAGGCTAAAAATGTGTGGAGTTTCTAAGCTAAATTGTTAGCACGTGTGTTAAGTAGTAACAAAAACAAAAGAAGTTACCTTTTCAAGTAAAATCCCTTCTTCTCAAATCTGCTAATAATCTCCCCAACCTGAAACAGAAAGTAGGTTTTTTTCAAATATTATAAGGGGAAAAAGAACAACATTGACCTACTTTATAAAATAGCTACTTTCATCAACCTAATTACTAACAATTTTAAACAATCAGTAATAAACAAATAATTAAAAAATCGGTAATAAATAACAATCATAAATGAACAATGAACAAAGAATAACAATCAACCATGAACAATGAACAACAATCATCAATTACTAGCAATTTCAAAAAATCAACAATAAAATAATAAATAACAATCAGCAATGAACAACAATCAACAATCAACAATCAAGCAACAAATATATAGAACAATAAAACTGAATACCTGGCTCGGAGGCTCCATAAACTCGACGTGGAAGAGACGGTGCTGTGGGTGCTGTCCGCGAGGGAGAAAACGGTGCTGTGGGTGGCTGGGTGTTGTCGACAATGACGCAAAAGGCTGCTATGGGTGCCGTTCGTGAGGATGCTGTCCACTGGCTGCTGCCCGCGAGTCGGCGACGGTGCTGTGGACGGTGGAGGACGACGGTGCTGGAAGGAAGGGGTTCGGCTGGGGTAGTGGGGCTTGAGGCTTGAGGTTTCTTACTTTCTTCGCTGGTAGAGAGTGATAAGCGGCGCTAGGTTTAGGTCTGTTTTGGGGCAAGGGGTTGGTTTTCTTAGAGTTTTTTTAGATAGCCGGTTCGGTTTGATTCGGTTAGAGTTTTTAGCGTCAAAATCGAAAACCGAACCGAACCGCAAAAACAGCAAAATATGATTTTTTTTTTTTCAATTTTTTCGATTATCAGTTTGTTCGGTTTTTAATTTTTTCGATTCGGTTGACCAATTTTGTTCGGTCCAGATCGGTTTTGAACACCCTTACTTAAAAGTAGTGTAAATTGCATATTTATTCGTCGTATTCATACACAAGAACTACAAATTATTGCCACTATTACAATCTTTTTAATTTTAGGAACATCAGAATTTCCAGCAACACATACTTATAGTCAAATTTCTCCTTCCTGAACTTACCTCGACCTTTCTGAGTGAAAGTTTCAGGGTAATTATATTCTTCTTTTATTTTTCTTTTACAAGCACAAACACGATAAGAATTAGTAACAGATTGCTACAAATTAACGGATATTTCACTTTAGTCTTTCTCACAATTATATTGATGGTTGTGCAAGTACAAATTAAAATAGTGGGAGAAATTATAAGAAAAAAAAAAGAGAAAAAAATTGTAAAAACTTAGGTGATCTTATGATAGCTAGGAAAAAAAATATTATACAAGTTGAATCATAGATGGATTCTGAGACATAAACTTCGTCATCACTCGCTATTTTGCTGTCAGCTATGTAGCACATTAGAATATCCAAAATTCAAATATGTAAGAACTCAGATCACTTAGACAGAATGTAAATGGTAAGAAGAAGCTTACACGATCAATGAAATAGTGTATCTGTTAGGATTTGATTGAATTAGTCCCACATTGCTCAGGATAGCAAATGGAGTGGGTGGCCTAGGCTATAAATATGAGGCTAAGTTCTCCATTTGTTTTTGCACCAGTCAGAAACACTTTAAGCTTGTATCTGATTTTTCTTTTCCTCTGTACTCTTTATTAGAGAGTGTTGTGAGGTGTAGTTAGATATTTGCTTTGAGAGAGTGTGGGTGTACTGGGGTGCCGGTGAGAGAAAGAAGTCTATGTGTTGTAACAATTTTCACATAGTGATATTCTCTGGTTGTCATTTGACAACGGCCGTGGTTTTTTCTCCGGTAATTGGAGTTTCCACGTTAAATTCTTGTGTTGTGATTGTGTCTATTTTATTTCTCTGTCAAAGGTGTTTTTTCAAGGGGGAATGGTATATTATTCCCAACAAGTGGTATCAGAGCTTCGGTTCGGTAGGATTTATTCTTAGTATGCTCTGTGGTTGCAGCCTAGTCTGACCTTCCACATCAGAAAAGAATTTTGTCCTGTGGCTTGAGGTTGATCTTTGGTTGTTGTTGTTGCTGGAAGGCAGTGTGACACTGTGAGAGTGCTGTTTGGAAAGGTTCTGGCTAAGGAAAGACTTGGTATTTAAGTGTGTCCATTGTGACCCACCTCTCTTTCCTGGGGACCCTTCCTAGTGCACGGTTGAGTTATACTATTCCAGTATACGGTTGCAACAATGTCAGGATATTCAAGTGCTGTGAAGCTTGAAATAGAGAAATTTGATGGAAGAATCAATTTTGGCTTGTGGCAAATACAAGAAGGATGTGTTGATACAATCAGGTTTGCACAAGGCGTTGAAGGAGAGGATCTCTGGTATGAAGGATGAAGAATGGGAGGAACTAGATTTGAGAGCTGCAAGTGCTATTCGCCTGTGTTTGGCTAAGAATGTTCTTGCAAATGTGCAAGGAATAAAAACAGCCAAGGAACTTTGGGATAAACTCGAAGGGTTGTATCAGTCAAAGGGCATCTCAAATCGGTTGTTATTGAAGGAGCAGTTCCATAATCTACGCATGGATCACAATGTGAAAATCTCCGACCATCTTAGTGCTATCAATGGTATTGTCTCTGAATTAGAGGCAATTGGAGTGAAAATTGATGATGAAGATAAGGCACTAAGGCTCATATTGTCTCTTCCCTCTTCCTATGAGTATATCAAACCTGTTTTAATGTATGGGAAGGAAACTCTGAATTTTGAAGAAGTTGCCAGTAAGCTCATTGCTGAAGAAAGAAGAATGAAAAATGAGGGTAGCACTTCATCAGATTTGGCGCTTGTAGCTAGAAGTGACAATTATGGAAAAGGAAATCGTGGAAGGAGTGTAACATGCTGGAAATGTGGAAAGTCTGGGCATGTAAAGAGAAATTGTCCAGGTAATGCGGTTTCAGAAAAAGACTCTCAATCTGATACTTGTAATATTGCTCTCTCTATGAGAGAAGATGATGTTCTCTAGAAGACAAGAAGTATCCTCATGGTATTACCGCACTGCCATGGATAAGGATGAGTTGTGGCAATCGGGTCCACAATTGCACACGGGCATTGGTTGGCGTTGAGATGCAAGGTGTGTGGCGGAGTTAGGTCGATGGCTGAAGAACTTCCAGGAAAAGCCAATTTGGAAGTTGCACCATGAATTTTCAGCAAGGTTTCGATCTGTACCAAGGTGAAATGCTTGGAGTGGTCTAATTCCAAGTGAGTATACTTTCATGGTGGAGTATGATAGTTCTCTGAACTATGATTGTCGGTATAGACAATGGCAGCAAAGAATTGTCGGTGTTGACAATGGAAGCTGAAGATGTGTGACTATTTCAATCAAGGTGGAGATTGTTAGGATTTGATTGAATTAGTCCCACATTGCTCAGGATAGCAAATGGAGTGGGTGGCCTAGGCTATAAATATGAGGCTAAGTTCTCCATTTGTTTTTGCACCAGTCAGAAACACTTTAAGCTTGTATCTGATTTTTCTTTTCCTCTGTACTCTTTATTAGAGAGTGTTGTGAGGTGTAGTTAGATATTTGCTTTGAGAGAGTGTGGGTGTACTGGGGTGCCGGTGAGAGAAAGAAGTCTATGTGTTGTAACAATTTTCACATAGTGATATTCTCTGGTTGTCATTTGACAACGGCCGTGGTTTTTTCTCCGGTAATTGGAGTTTCCACGTTAAATTCTTGTGTTGTGATTGTGTCTATTTTATTTCTCTGTCAAAGGTGTTTTTTCAAGGGGGAATGGTATATTATTCCCAACAGTATCCATACCAATAAAAGAAATACTGAACTAAAGCATACACCCAATGTGAGATTACAAAATGAATTTTGATACTCTTTGCCAAGTTGCAATTTGTAGTAAAAAATTCAAGTCAAAGAATGATGCTTAGCATGTACCTAAGGAAAGCAGGCATAAATTTAGTTTGGACTTGAGTCAAAAAAAGATTTGGATCCTCTAAATTTTGAATTTCATCTTAGAGAGTAAAATGTGATCTCTCACTATTTATTTCATAGGTAGGACCAAGAATAAATATGAGAAAGAAACCATTTAAGGATAAAAGATCACGCTTTACCCTCTAAAGTACAAATTCAAAATTTAGAGAATCCAAATTTTAAAAAATATAGGCATGCATATTGCCAACACATACATACAGCTTGCAATTTCAGGTACCTAACACCCAATAATTCATTTTTTTTTGTTTCCCACGGTATCCCCCAACCCGACAGGTTAAGAACTAATCCGTCGCGGATCTGAGCTCCATTTAAGGGTCTGTCGTTGGCCAATAGGTTGCTGTATGCACAAGGCGAGATTCGAACCCCCGACACTTGTTTAAGTGAACAAGTGAGCTGAACAATTGACCAATCCAAGTTGGTTCCAATAATTCATTTTTAATAAAGCGTTTCTAGGAACATACTTGTTGATAAAATCTACAATAACATGTGGCCGGTGACAAAGTTGTGCGCGTCAAGTCTTTTGATTTCATATCCACAGTGAAAAGACAGAAACCATATCACTGATTAGTGAGTTCACTGCTAAGCACTTTTTTAGTTTTAGAGAGAAAAACAAAAAGGAGGAAGATTGTTATCTTAATTTACCAGAACAAAGACTATGGTAATGAGATCAGTATATCTTTTGGGTAATCATTTTATCAAAAATAAATAGGCTAAAATGATACTTTACCAGTTTACCATGGGATCAATTAGTGAATATCGATTTTCACTTTTTGGGATAGAATTCTCTACCCTTCCACCTATCACCAACGTTCTCGAGATTTATCTTGTTAAAAATTTCTCAAAGCCACAAACTGAAAAGGATCATGTGGTATAATAACCCTATAATGCTATTTATCTAAGCATAGTCCTTAATTTCCATTCTCATTATTTATAACTTTTCGATTTAAATCTATGTGTGTAGAGAATGACTTAAAATAATTTTGAACTGGTGTTTATCAAAATAAATGGTAGTTGATGCAATGACAAATATGATTTACTTATAAATTTGTTTCTTATTTTGATATTATTCCTTGGTTTTGCTGCATAAAATGTTTTCATTATTAAATATGGTGTGGGTGCATCCTGTTGCTATTAAGGCTGGTGGTCAATTCCGTCTTAATTTGAACAGAGGGAAGCTCGATTGGAACGGATGAAAAACCGATCCTTCTTTTCGTGAAGTTTTCTTCTGGATTTTATTATTGTATCATAGGAAATGAAGTAGAGTTTACTAGATTGTTGGTTTATCTCTTATGAAGTTGTGACAAGAAAGCTGTTTCAATAATTTTGTATATTGGTATTTACGGTACATTTTTAGGTTCAAATAAATTTTTTATTTAGTTAATCTGAAACCATTTAATATATATTCCTTTCATGTTTCTGCTTGTTGTTATCTGATATTTTATCCCCACGTTAAGGTGGCTTTTTTTTAGAGGAATATTAGAGACCAACAGATTTTGTAATTTGTAACTACCAATTAGTTATTATTAATATTTTTAATGGTGTGAGATTACATTTAATAGTATAAAATTACTTATCTTTCTTTCACTAGTTAAACGCTGGTTAAATTTTAATAAAAGTGCCAGCTCCTAGACATTCTCTTTCTGTTATTATTATTTTGTACTAGTTATATTGCAGTATTTATGTTTAAATTTTTAAGACAACTATACCTTTAAAGATATTGGCTGCATAAGTGCATAGTGCATACAATGTAAATTCCAAGAAAAAGAATAAAGCAATTTAATTGAGAATTTATGACCATATTAATCGCTTATTGGGATGCATTATTTGTATATTAACCAAATGAGATGAGATAGGTACTCACAAGCACTTTAACATGGTAAGCTTAGAGATGTCATCAGCTGCCAATAGATGTTCTCAATTATTAAAAAAAGTTAAGAGTGTAAAGTATAATTTTTAATTTTTTATTATATTTTTTTATATTTATTTTTAATTCCACTTATAAAATTAATGGTAAAAAATCACACTTTACTCTTTTAATTATTAAAAAAAATTGAAAGAATCCATTTCCTAACTTGTATATCTCTAGTGAGTCCACTTGAAGACAAATTCCTCTATATATTTCATTTTAAGAATGGATTCTCTCAATTTTTTTAACAATTGAGGGAGTAAAGTAAGATCTCTCACCATTAATTTTATAGGTGGGACTAAAAATAAATATGAGAAAAAAAATAATGAAGAGTTAAAAATCAAACTTTACAGTTTACACTTTTAATTTTTTTTAACAATTGAGAAGATCAATTCCCATTCCATTTCCAAAAATATTATTATTATTTCAATCATGAATTTATATATAAATTCTATTAATAATATATTAGAATAGAGCTTAAGATAGTCTCTAGATATATTATCAGCGTATAATAAATACCTAATTCATATAATTTGAATACAATTTATCTAATTAAATTATGTTTTAATCTTTTTATTTCTAATTAAATACTTCTCAATCCTTTTAATGTGTTCTCATTATTTATCAAGTTTAATATTGATTTTTAAATATAATTAAAAATCCGTTACTATTCATTTATTATGTAATAAAAGTAATCAAATGTTACCATTATTTTT
Source organism: Arachis hypogaea (assembly GCF_003086295.3). Taxonomy (NCBI): domain Eukaryota; kingdom Viridiplantae; phylum Streptophyta; class Magnoliopsida; order Fabales; family Fabaceae; genus Arachis; species Arachis hypogaea. The sequence goes on along the minus strand of NC_092054.1, from coordinate 5,926,974 downwards.
TATAGGTTTAATTATTTTGTTAGTCCTCGTAGTTTCGTGAAATTTTCAATTAGGTCCCTATATTTTTTTTCTTTTTAATTGGTCCCTGCACCAAATTTTTTTTCAATTAAGTCCCTCTTAGTAGTAATTGGCTTAATTTTATAGGGACCCAACTAAAAAAAAAAGAATTGGTACATGGACCTAAATAAAAAGAAAAAAAGGTGTAGGTATTAAGGATAGAGAGTAATAGTGTACAAGAGCTGTGTGTAAAACTGCATTGTTGTCTTTCTTTGTATTGCTGTCTTTCTCAATTAGTGACTAGTGTCCTTCTTGATAAGTATTGAGCTTTAATAGTCACTAGCCATGTATATATATAGCAAACTTGGCTTAGCAAGTGTGTGATTCTAAAATGAAATGAAACTTGATTACACTCTCATAACAAGTCTTTGTCTCTGTTTTAATTTTTCTTTTCAAACCTATCACTGCTCTTTCTCATAGAGCTGAGCTTACTATGTTCTTTTTTCTTCTTTCTCTGAATCTTTTATGGTATCAAGAGCCTATTGCTTAGTTTCAGCTCTACAATGGAAATCATCCTTTCTGATTCAACAAAGAAGACCTTCTCCCCAATTGCTGAAAAACTAAATGAAGATAACTATTCTACATGGAGATACCTTGCAATTCTCACTATTGAGAGTCTTGGTCTTGAAAGTCATCTCGATCCCTCAAAGATCCCTGAGCAGTTTACAACTGATGCTACCAAGAAAACAAGAACAGAATCTGAAGAATACAAAACCTGGCGCCAGAGAGATAGAACCCTCACAACGTGGCTCGTTGCTTCCATGACTAATTGCTTCAAGAACAAAGTGATTCACCTCTCAAGATTTTCTGAAGTATGGGCAAAGATTGATGATTACTTTCAGGCAGCCTCTTCTGCTCGTGTTCAAAGTCTCAAGAGTCAATTGAGATTGTGCAAGAAAACAGGTTCCGCTGCTGATTACTTGTCCAAAATTAGAAGAATTGTTGATGCTCTATTTGCTGTGGGATATGAAGTGCCAGAAGATGATCATCTTCAGGCTATTATTGAGGGTCTTTCTGAAGAATATACAGTGTATATTTCTTCCGTAACAGCAAAGAGAGGATCTTTTAGGATTGTAGAGGCTGAAGCATTTTTGCTTTTCCATGAAGAAATGCTTGAACGCTTCAAGAAACCAACCTCTGGTATGCCTATAGTCCATTATGTGCAGAACCCTTCTCCAAATTTTGATCCCAACAGAGGTAATACTTTTAGAAGAGGACGTGGAGGCAGAAATAATAGAGGAGGAGGCAGATTTGGATACAACAACAATAACACAAGAATGCAGTGTCAACTATGTGGAAGGATGGGTCATGTGGTATGGAACTGCTATCATAGGTTTGATCATTCTTTCAACCCTAATTCTGGAAACCCTAACTCATCTTCTCAGCCTCCCTACCTTAATGCTCAACCTCCACCACCCCCTTCCAGTTTCCATCAACCAACTGCATATCTCACAGGCTCTTCCTCCTCCATAAGTGATGCTGCCTGGCTTGCAGATTCTGGTGCGAGCCATCACTTGACCCCCGATCCATCCAATTTGCTAACTTCCACTGCGACCAACAATGACTCCGATCAAGTGTATGTAGGTAATGGGTCAGGTATTGCCATTCAAAACTATGGTTCTTCAATTTTGCATGATCCATATGTTAATGTAACTTTTCGATTACAAAATTTACTCCATGTACCCCAAATTTCCCAAAATCTGCTTAGCGTTTCTAGGTTTGCAGCTGATAATGGTGTCTTTTTTGAATTCTGGCCTGATTTCTGCTTTATTCGTGATCAGGCTACCAGGAAATTTCTCCTACAGGACATAGCTAGGAATGGGATCTATTCCTTTCACAATCTCAGAGTTCCTAGGCATGCTTCTGAGAAATCTGCTTTGTCTTACAACTCTACCTATTCTCATAAACCTTTTAGTAATAATCATCCTTCTATTTCAATACAATGTAATTCAGATAGGATTAGCAATCAAGAAACCAATCCTCCTAATTTTTGTGCTTTTAACAGTTCTTGTAATCAGAATAGTAATAATACAATCTTGTGGCATAAAAGACTTGGCCACTGTGCAATGAAAACAGTTCATATAGTAATGAATCAGTGTTCTATTCCTATCTCTAATTCTGGATCATCTTTACAATATATGTGTGAAATTTGTCCATTGGCTAAAATGCATAGACTTCACTTTAATGAAACTCAAACTACATATCATCAACCATTAGAATGTGTTTTTGCTGATCTTTGGGGACCTGCCCCGGTTAATTCCAGAAATGGATTTAGATACTATGCATGCTTTGTTGATGGTTTTTCTAAATTTACAGTTATCTTCTTGCTTGAAAATAAATCTCAATCTTTACTAGCTTTTCAAAACTATAAAAGACTTATGGAAAAACAGACAGGACATCAGATTAAGGCTTTACAAACTGATAAAGGAGGTGAATTTTTATCCACAGCATTTGTTGATTTTCTTAACACTCAGGGCATTCATCATAGACAGTCGTGTCCCTACACACATCACCAACAAGGAAGTGTGGAAAGAAAACACAGACATATCACAGAAATGGGACTGTCCCTTCTTGCTTCTGCATCTCTTCCCTTCCAATTTTGGGAAGATGCATTTGTAACCTCTGTCTATATCATAAATAGATTGCCTACACAAGTTTTAGACAATAAGAGTCCTTATGAAATTTTATTCCATCAAAAACCAGATTTTGCCTTCTTTAAAGTTTTTGGATGTGCTTGCTTTCCTTATTTAAGACCTTATAATAGACATAAATTTGATTATAAGTCTGACTTATGCCTCTTTCTTGGATATGATTCTACCCACAAAGGTTACAAATGTATGAATAAGAATGGTAAGATATATCTTGCAAGACATGTAACTTTTATTGAGAATTTGTTTCCTTATCAATCTATGTTTTGTGATTCCTCAATCCAATCTGCTATAGAGACTGTTGCAGATTCTGCAGAATTGACAAAATTTGTAATTGATCATCCTTCATCACTTCCACTCTCTACACAGCAACCTTCTCCAACTTCTCATCTTCCATTAGCATCACCTAATCCTTCCACTACTCTTGCTCAGCCTGCTCCTCAACCCTTACCAACTCAAACTCCATCACACCATCCCACACCCATTTCTATCACTGACCCTGAGACAAATTTACCTCCCATTATACCTTTAAATACTCATTCTATGATCACCAGATCAAAGGCAGGCATCCGTAAACCTAAGGCATTTGTCACACAAACCACTGATCTTATACACCATACCCCAACTACTGTCAATCAAGCCCTTAACTGTCCACATTGGAAATAGGCAATGGATGCAGAGATACAAGCATTACAGCGATGTCAGACTTGGATTCTCACTGAACCACCACTAAACTCAACCATTATAGGAAGCAAATAGGTCTTTGCTATCAAAAAGAATCAAAATGGTGAGATACTCAGGTATAAAGCAAGGTTGGTAGGTAAAGGTTTTCATCAAAAGGAGGGGATAGACTACGAGCAAATCTATTCTCCAGTTATTAGACCAACCACAGTGAGAGTTATTCTAACTATTGCAATTTCCTTAGATTGGTCATTAAGACAATTTGACTTTGATAATGCTTTTTTGAATGGCAGATTGGAAGAGAATGTCTTTATGACCCAACCACAAGGATATGTTAGTACCAATAGTCATTTAGTTTGCAAACTAAATAAAGCAATCTATGGCTTGAAACAAGCTCCTAGAGCTTGGTTCAAGACATTAGAAGATACCTTGTTCCAATTTGGTTTTAAGAATACAAAATCAGACATTTCATTGTTCATCAAACATAATCATTCACATGTAATCTATTTATTAGTATATGTAGATGACATTATTGTAACGGGCAATAATTCAAAAGAAATTGAACTATTGATATCTCAATTGAATAGAGTTTTTCCGTTGAAAGATCTTGGTAGGTTTAACTATTTCTTAGGCTTAGAGGCAACTTATCTCCCTCATGGTGACATGATGCTCTCTCAGGCCAGATACACAAGAGAGTTGCTTCTAAAGGTAGGAATGCAGAATTCTAAATCATTACCTACACCAATGGCTACAGATGTCAAACTCTTCTCCAATGATTCAGAACCGTTTGAAAATCCAACACAATATAGGTCTATAGTGGGTGCACTGCAGTATCTCACTATGACAAGGCCTGATATCACATTTGCTGTTAATCGTGTGTCCCAATTTGTGCACGGTCCAACTTTGCTACATTGGAAAAGTGTAAAAAGGATCCTCAGATACTTGCAAGGTACGTTGGATCATGGGATTGTGTTCACGAAAGCCGCTGATCTTCGAATTTTCTCTTTTGCAGATGCAGATTGGGGAGGGGATTTGGAGGATAGAAAGTCTATCTCTGGATTCTGTGTATATCTTGGGAACAACCCTATATCTTGGAAGAGCAACAAACAAACTAAAGTGAGTAGAAGTAGCACAGAGGCAGAATACAGGGCTATGTGTGCAGCTCAAACAGAAATTATGTCCATACAACAACTTCTACAAGAGCTTTGGATACCTCAAACCATGGTGCCTACTATCTATTGTGATAATCAGAGTGCGTGTCTTCTTACTGCAAATCCTATACTTCATAGCAGATGTAAGCATCTGGAGCTAGATCTGCATTTTCTAAGGGACCTAGTTAACCAGAAATCTCTTTATATTGTGCATATTCCCTCTTCTGATCAGATTGCAGATTGCTTAACAAAACCACTGTCACAACACCTATTTGATAGGTATAAGCGCAAACTGAGAGTATTTCAGAACCCATACCTAAGTTTGAGGGGGGATATTAAGGATAGAGAATAATAGTGTACAAGAGCTGTGTGTAAAACTGCATTGTTGTCTTTCTTTGTATTACTGTCTTTCTCAATTAGTGACCAGTGTCCTTCTTGATAAGTATTGAGCTTTAATAGTCACTAGCCATGTATATATATAGCAAACTTGGCTTAGCAAGTTTGTGATTCTAAAATGAAATGAAACTTGATTACACTCTCATAACAAGTCTTTGTCTCTGTTTTAATTTTTCTTTTCAAACCTATCACTGCTCTTTCTCATAGAGCTGAGCTTACTATGTTCTTTTTTCTTCTTTCTCTGAATCTTTTCGTAGGGACCCAATTAAAAAAAAATCTTGGTGCAGGGACTCAATTAAAAGAAAAAAAAGCATAGGGACCTAATTGAAAATTTTGCGAAACTATAAGGACCAGCAGAGTAATTAAACCTTTTTTATATCTTACTATATATATCACGGTGAGTTCTATGGTGCCTTTGTTATGGTGCCTAAATTGTCTAACTTTTCTTTTAAAGTAAAAAATAAAATGTTTAAAGTAAAAAGTAAATTATATAAAATTTATTAAATATTATTTATTTATCTTTTTTAGTAACTTAGGTACAAAGTGATAGGCACCATAGCATTCACCATATATCACATCAGTTTAAGTGGTTAATTGACACAATTTATTTATTATTTGTCTAATTAAATTATTTTTTAATTATTTTACTTCTAATTGAATTGTTTTTTAATTCTTTTACTTCTATTTTTTATGTGTTTGTCTATTTGATGTATATCATAAAAAAATTCGTTATTATTTTCATTATTAATTGTGATATTGATTTTTAAATACAATTAAAGATAACATAATTGTTTATTACGTAAGGAATTACTACTGAAATGATAATTAATTAAGAAACGAAAACCTCTCTTTGAATATTCAACACAAATGATAAAGCATCCTTACTTCAAGACTAGAGGTTCATAACCTCTCCAAACATCTCACTCTCCTCTTTGTTTGATTGTTGACTCATTCATTTTTCTGTGTTTATTTTTTTTTATCTCTCTCTCTTAGATAAAAGCTATAGGTATAAAAGCTTTATCTAGACCTTGTGATTTATAAAGTAAGAAAAGACTAATTATACATGCATATTTTATTAATTTGGTTTGCTTTGGTTATCTATTTTTTTATTTTTACAAAGTTTAATGATGTATTAACCCATTTATTTATGATAATTTGGATCATGTAGAATTGTAGAAATTAGAAGAATATTAACAACAACAATCACACAAACAAGAGAATAGGTACTCTATTTGATTGATTGATGGTGTAATGTCTATAGTGATGATTCTCTACAATATTAATTTTGCTATTTTTCAATCTATTGTCTATCTTAATCAGTCTCTTTTTTATTTATAAATTATAAGCAATAACTATCTGAAATTTTAATAGTATTTATATCGATAATTATCTTTATGACCATGTCCAAGGAATAGTATCGGTACAGTATATGAAATTTGGGTGTTTATTACTACAATTTATCAGATGATGAGAATTAAGCTAAGCTAATATAATTATAATTGTGATTGGATTTGGTATCTAAAAGATATATAGGGTGACCAAAGCTTACAGGAAATACATTGTTGAAGGAAATTTTGGCTAAAATGGGATAGTTCATCATCAAGACATTCTTGGAGTAGCGTTTTATTATCGGGTGTATCTAAACTTTGTAAAAAGGCACTTGGTGTATTGTACTGGTTGCATGTATTTGCAAGTTTTGTATTTTTATTGTATTTTTCTTTGATTCTGTTTTAGTTTATTGGAATGTATTAAATTTGTCATTTGATTTCTTTGGGACTTATTGGTCAGCTAATTAATTTGTGCTTTTAAATTACAATGAGAGTTATTAAGATAAAAACTATTATTTCAAGAAGAGATACTATTAGCATAAGTGAATTGCTCTACTTGTAGCTATGACCTATGGGTTCTTGATTTTGATTAAGATAGTAATTTATTTGGGATATTTAATTAATGGTATTAGTCTTTTTAGTTTGTATTACATTATTGTTATACTATCTCTCTTTCAATTCATTTATAAGATGTTAAGATAACTATAATTTACAAAAAGTTTATTTCCATTTTTATTTATTTCAGTATACCAATTTTTTTCATCGTTGTTATGTTATATACTGTGATACTATAATTTGTTCTCAAATAATATTTCTTTTCCTTGTACTACATAATTATTAAGAATTACGGTATTAAAATAATACATAAATTAGTCGCGCGAGTCTTAGTCTAGTTTCTAATTAAACGGTTACTAGTTTTCTAATTTATGTTGATGAATGATAAAATTACAAGGATGAGATTCTTAGAACGCCATCATAAGAGATACACTACACCTTCTCACATGTATGCAATTGGGCACATGGATCTCCTTGCCAGTTTCTGATACGCTTATAGAGTTATAAGAATGGAAGGAGCAAGCTTTAAGTTTAGACAAAATAACAAGTGTTTATTCATATTGATAATATAGTTCCTATGGACATAATAGGTATATATAGAGCAAACAAATTTACACCATAAATAAATAGTGAGGAGAGAAAAAAAAAATATATCCAAACACTCATAGACCTATGCAAAGTACTCTGCTACAAGAAACCTCAGCCTTCAAAGGTTAACTGTCTCATGGTAGATACAATCATCTTCTCATCTAAACATAAGAAAATCGGTCTAAAAACAGGTAACATTATAAAAAGGATAATACAATTATACAATGTAAAATTTGGACTGGATTTCTATTAGTTATCAAATTCAAGGGAGACATTGATAGCCGGACAAATTTGAAAAAGATATAATAAAAATGAACTCTATTCACTGATCCTCTCCACCAAATCAGCCACACAATGAGCATTTCAATGACTTTTACTTAACACAAAAAAGCGAAACCTCAGACACAGAAGTTTGTTTTTCGGCTTCCATTGAAACAGCAGAATGAGACGAGACATAGCACGTATATATGGATGATCCACTTTGATGTTCCATTTGTGAGTTCAGCCATAGATCAATTGAAGTTACTCTGGTTGAATATAAGGTTAGCCTGGTGAAATCCAAGAGTACTGTAACATCAACAAATAATTCATACAATAAGTATAATGTCACTTTCGATATAGTTAACAAATAACACATCACTTATCCACAAAGTCTTGAGTGTCTGAATTAAACATCATGCTTGGGCATTAAAAATTACAAATTATAGACTTGAAAGACACCTGAATATATATACATTTGGAAAACATATAATAACTTTTGGAGAGAATGAAACAAGTACGAGGAATGATGGAAATTATAATTAATGCATAACATGGACACAAAAAGCTATAGACTGTACGTAACCTTGATTATTTGCTTTCTTTGCAGCAGAAGCAAATTCTTTAAGTTGCTCCATTCATAAACCTGAACAAAGCAAGGTAGGATTATAAGGTCAATAAAAGTGTACAGACAGCACAAGAGGTAGTAGCATCGCAAGACATGGACAATGCAAACTTACCTCAGTGCACCCAAATTCTCACGTTGCCTCAACCATGTGTTAATGTTGACTCTTCAATCTTCCCTATTTATTGAAAACCAACATTTCATTTCTTTTAAAACTCACAAACTATATGACACCCTATGACTATGAGTATATCAGAGATTGTTGATAATGACATACAGAAGTATATTGGGATACTAACATTTGGTTTTTGCATAAAAAAGGTAAGCCTTTTTCTTGCTAATTGGAAATTGGAATGACTTTTCACAAATATAGCAAACTTATATATATTTCATGAAGTACGTACCCAACTGTATGCCTCTGACCGCTCTCATTGCACATTCATTTGTGTAAAATCAGAATCAATCGTAATTGGAATCAACTCTGTCCGGGACTGAAATAAACCATACAAATACTGTAAGCAATAAAGAAGCCATCATGAAAAAAGTGTACTTTTTGTTCTTTACTAAGCATCTAATTTGTTATCCTTAAAAAATTGGCACCCACATAAGAACAAATTATTTAAAAACTAAACTTGTAGTGAAACGGGTACCTACAGAGAAATGGCTAAGAATGAAAAGATAATAAAATTGTGTTGGTTTATTAATTAACAAGGGAATGAAAATGGGTGATGCAAAAAGTTAGCATTGTAATTGGAGAGCACTGAGTTTAGGGAAGATCAGAGCAAAAACACTTACAGTCGTAGAAAGTATCAAAACGAATCCGTGGGTATTTCATCTTTTCCAGCTTACGAGTCAAAGGCGGACTTGACTATGCAAACCCTTTGATGTTATCCACCTCGCTAGTTTCTCGCATCCCTTGACTTGAAGAGTTTTCAAACTCGCCGGGAGGCACTCGTCAGCAAAACAATCAATTTCCGGGCAATCGTTTATACGCAGATACACCAGGTGGGGCGCAGCCAACCCTAGTGCGGGCAAGGATACTAGTCTGGGGCAGTGTAAGATGCATAAATGACGGAGACCTGGAAGAGCCTGTGGCACCTCAACACATTTCATGCTTGGACATTCATTAATTATCAATTTCTCAAGATTTGGAAGGGGCCCCAATTGAAACGACGACAGTGAACCACACCCCTGTACATGTATCTTCGTTAGTGAAGCCGGCAAATAATATGCTGAAATTGATATCAGCGAGTGACAGTTCAAGATTTGCAGAGCTTCCACACGTAGCGATTGCAGGTGGGGGACCCACTCCAATACGGGTTGCGCCAGCTGGGTTTCTGAAATCTCCAACATGCGTTTCGGCCTAGATTTGCCAAAACATAATTGTTGAATCTTGGGAGCCCTCGGCAGCGAACATACAAGCTCTGAACATTTAAAAATGTGAAGTTCCTCCAGAGCAGGAAGGTGAGCGGGCAGATCTCCACTTAACACAGGACAGTTTCTTATTGAAAGGATTCTAAGCTCAGGAAAACCATCAAACTCATCAGGAAAATGCCACTCCCGCCAATGAGCCATCTTCTCAATTTTCAGAGTTTCAAGACATTTGAAAGGTGTCTCCTGCTCAAATGATCCACTATTGTTGTAAAACGCCAAATCAATTTTCTCCAACCCATCAAGTTCAGAAAACTCCAGATGCTGTAAAGAGGGTAACTGTCCCAGTGAAGGAAGCTTACAACAATTCTTACAACGCTGCAGACTCAATTTGGTCATACTGGAGTAGCGAGAAAGGCCTAACCAATCTGGGAATGTTTCGCCCCGATAACCCTCAATTGATAACTCTTTCAAGTTTTCATGGGGTTGTAACTCCTCAAGTATATGCCTTTCAGTTTCGACATCCATGTAACCTCCTGTAAACCAATACAATTTCAAAGTGTTGATGTGCCTCTTGTTACCCATCTTTGCCTCCAAAGCTTCATCACTATTCTTGACGTTCTCCAAGTTGAGAATGTCAAATGAGCCGTCAAGATTGTCCAGTGTTCCCAATTCTCTTATTCCATTCTCTTCATGCTCGCCGATGATATAATAACTTAGGAAGTTTAGATGCTTTAGCTTGCTCATTTTCTTCGGCATCTCTTTCAGACGAGGAACACCTCGAATATCAAGATGTTGTAGGTTCACAAGATCTTGCATGCAGCTGGGAAGCATCTCTAACTCATAACAATCCCTCAATATCAAAGTTTGGAGATTGTATAATTTACATATTGACTCTGGCAATGTCACAATACGTGCTTCAGACAGATTTAAATAACGCAAATAAATCAATTCACCTATTGATTCAGGCAATGACTTTATACGAAATGACAAAACTCTCAATTGTTGTTGTAAGAGCCAAGGAATGCTTTTAACATCAATTGATTCAAGATATTCATACCAAGTAAAATCTAAAGCTGTTCTCAAGTGTACTGCTCTCTTACAGGCCTCTCCAAATGACTTGTACGTGTTGATAGTGATATCCGAAGATCCTGAAGAAAAGGACAAATGACGAATTTTGCTATCTATCCCCTGTAGATTCTTAAATCCCTCGAGTTTGAAATAGAATTTCCCAGCAAAGAACGTTGCTAGATCATGCATGAGATCATGCATTACAAATAAACCTCTCTTAGTACTAGAAGGTTGAAAAAATGACCTTGCAACTAATTCATCAAAATCTTCACAACCAATATTTTTTAATGTCTTGTCTTTCTTTGGTTGTAAGAGATCTTCTCCCATCCATAACAAAATTAAATTGTCTTTCTCAAATTCATAATCTTGAGGATATAATGAACAATAAACAAAACACCGCTTCAAATGTGAAGGGAGATAATGATAACTGACTCTTAATGCTGAAACAATTTTACTGTTGGAGAGTTCCCAAATTTTACTATCAAGTACATTCTTCCAATCCCTTTCATTATAGTTGTTGCGCAATAAACCCCCAAGTGTCTTCACAGCCAAAGGTAACTGCTTACACTTTTCAACAATTTTTCTACCAATTATTTCTAGATTTGTATATTGTTTAAAATTAGTAGAAACAGATGAATGCTTCAAAAACAACAACCAACAATCTTCCTTCGACAATAAATTTAGTCGATAATGTAGATTATTTGGTGCAAACACAGAAGCAACCTTTTCATCACGGGTTGTTAGGAGAATCTTACTCCCATTATTCCCACACCGAAAAGGTTTTAGGAAATCCTCCCACAGCCACATGTTCGGTTGATCATGCCAGACATCATCTAAAACAACCAAGAAGGTCTTTTCTGTCAATTTTCCCTTCAGATTAGTCTGAAGTAAATCAAAATTATCCTGGTCACAGGGAGAAGAATCTATTGCCCCTATTATTGTCCTTGTAAGACGAACAAGGTCAGGATTTTCAGCAACACACACCCATACTCTAGTGTCAAATTTTTCCTTGACTTTGGCATCAAACCAATTGAGCCAAAGTAGTTTTTCCTATCCCGCCCATACCCACAATGGGAATCACAGTCACATGTGATTCAGCATCACAGGTATCATCTAACAGCAATTTGATTATGTTCTCCTTGTCTTTGTCCCGACCAAATATGTCAGGACTATCGAGAGACGTGGATGGAAGTCTCCATGATGTGTCCAACTTGGCACTCTTGTTCAGACCAAGTTTATCTTTTCGTTCAACAAGAGACTCTAGTGTGCTTTCAATGACATTGACACCACTATCTTCAATACATGAATCAACATAGTGAGACCAGGAAGAAGAGTTACCTTGATCCCTTGGAGTGGCAGTGGCAGCTTTAGTGGCGAGTTCATCGAGCAAGTCATCAGCCATATAGAGAGCATCTTGGAGATCAACAAGCCACTTCTTCACTCTATCGTTATCGAACTGCTTCAGCTCAGCATCATCAAGCACAGGTTCAACATCACACAGATAATCATCCGACTTTTGAAGGGACTTCCGAGCAGAGTAGTCATCTTTGAGGATAGAGTCACCTTCAAGTATTGAAGACAGCTTCTTTGAAATAGCATCAACAAAAGAAGAGAGATAAGGTCCACGTTCATGTTTTGCAGCCATGATTTAAAATCAGGTGCCGCAGATGATGAGAAAAGAATGAAAGGGGTTGAGGGAAGTTGTTGTAGCTAGATTGATATAATGTATTCAGGTCTCTGGGTTTTCTCAAGCACAAAGGATCTCAAGTATATGCGTTTTGCAGTGAACTATGAATGTTCTTTGCTTAGCATTATATACTTGTATAGTGCTGAAACATGTGCAATAATTAATTAATTAATTTATAACATGATAAGCATATTCGTATATACCTAAATAATTGTTATTTGTTTATGTATAACACAACAAAACCAACCTCAACCCCGCATTAAAAAAGTTACATGTGAACAAATCAAATCCAATTAAAAATCCATTTTAATTTTTTATGCGTCATTTTATAAAGTTTCACTTTCATATTATCAATCTTAATTCTCACACATAATAATATAGAATTGTTTCTTTTAAAGATTTATCATTTTATCAGTCTGGAAAAAGAATATTGATATATTGAAATAGTTTAGTATAGATAAAATACTTGAGCTGAATTTATAAATTAAATGTGCTAACCGAGGTTAATTCGCTTGGTTAGACAATAAGTAACTTTTATCTTTTTTTCTTAGCTTTGACACTCAAATTTTATAAACTAATTAAACTAAAATACTAACTGAGGTTAATTCACTTGGTTAGAGTAAGTAATTTTGTCTGCTTTTTCTCAGATTTTAGACTCAAATTCCATTGTGTTAAAAGACCGAAAAATTTTTATTTGCTGATCAACGGCAACCAGCTACTAGAAAGTTTTGACTTTCGTTTCTTCGACAATAGTTGTGTTCACACCTATTTATTTTTTTAACATTTCTTTGAAAGGTGCTTCATGATAAATTAAGAACACCTTACAGATAGTCACCCAAAAAAAATAAAGTAAAAAACCACTTGCAAATAAAATAGCAACTTAAAATTTTAAGGATTTGTGACACCTTGGCTCAACATAAAAGAATTTAAAATCCTTCCAAGACAAAGAAATGCTAATGGTGTCTCCTTAGATTTCTAATTTAATGCTAATGGTATGTTCTAGTGATTTGAGTTTGTTGCGTCAGGGATTAGCCTAGGAAAAATTTTCCTTTGCTGAAGGGCAACTAGTTGTTGGAAATAGAATATTAATATTAATTAATATACGAATCTATTAAAGAATTTTACCTTTTTTTGTTAGTGTTGAGCCTAGTTTAATTTTGGGTTAAGTTATGATGATAAATATTGTTTTGGGTTGAAAGCTCAATATTGTTTAATGTGTGTTTTATTGTGGCAAGCCCATTAATTCTCTCACAGCCAAACAATGCTACTTGTTTATTCCTTTGATGTTCCAAGTAAATGCACAAGCCCAATACTTCATCCTTATTACACCGTTCAGCAAAAATGAAAGGCTATGCATTTGGCAAAAGAAAAAGGGCAGCTGTCTACATCACAAGTAAAACAAGACAGCTGGAAAACAAAGAAAGCAACAACACACAAGGACAATGCCACTACACAAAAGACATCAGCAAATCAAAATGCAGAAGATCATTAGCAAGTTTGGAAGAGCAAAACAAAAATGCAGAGCTATGGACAGCAGTTGAAATGGCTCAAAAATGGAAGTGCTTTGCATGCCAAAGAAGATAGTAGCTCCAAGGACAACAGAGGTGGGTGGAGCAGCTCCTCCAACAAGCAGCGTTAGTGGAGCAGAATGGAAAAAGGACAGCTTGCTAGTTGTGTCAGCTCAAACGGACAGCAAGAACAAGCAAGAGGATGAAGCTACAATGAAGTCAAGTGGAAGATATTTAACAAGCTTCACTCCACCATTTCAAGTTAAGAAAGAGAGAGTACATACTCAGAGCACCATCTCTAAAACAGAGCTGAAATATCTTTCTTCTACTCAAGCTTAATTCTGATCTTTGTGTTATGGCTGTCTTGCGTTGTTTTCTGTTTTGAGAAAAGGCAATTATGTGAGGTTCAAAAGCCAAGAGAGAAAAGGCAAGAGTGATGCAAAATAGCCACAGTTTTCTTATGTAATTTGAGTGTATGAACTAGGTTTAGTTCCCCTTGCCAAGTTGGGTTAGCACTTGGTGAGAATTGAATCTGTGTAAATTCCCCTTCCAAGTTGGGTTAGCACTTTGGGGTTGCTAAGCTTTGGTATAGAAAGCTTGGGGTAGGTACTAGTTGAATTAGGGAGTAATTCAATAGTATTGGTGTATGTAATCTGAAGATTATAGTAAAAATTCTACAATTGTTTGTGGTGGAGACTAGATGTAGGATTCATGGCACTGAGAATCCGAACCAGGATACATGCTGGCCCCTTTCTCCTCTTCTCTGCTCTTTTAATGTTCTGCGTATAAGATAATTTCAAATAATTTCCTGCAACTTAAGCTTCCACTGCAACAGAGTTTGAAACTCTAAATTTTAAGCTAACTTGATTCAACCCCCCTTCTCAAGTTCATCTAGAACCATCAGTTAGGAAATTTTATTCGGAGGAATTTTCACTCGATGATTGTATTTGAATGTAGGTCGAAGAAGTTAATACAAGTTATGATTCAAATAAATGTGATAAACTGATAATGAAAGTTTAGATAAAAAATTCGATGACAGGCTTATCTTTTTAGAAGTTTTGGTTGAAACCTTTCGAATATTCTTTTTGTGGTTGTTTGTGTTGTACTGTGACTTCAAATTTTCTTTTTGGGGCCTTTTTTTTTGAGCCCTCAGTAGTCTGGAGAATTTTTATTGAAGAATTTTTAATCTCATCTAAGATGCGATTATATTGAGAATAATACTTAGTCCACCATTCCACAAAAGATTTAGTAACAAATAAACTACGCACGTAAAGAAGACGGGAGTAGTTATTTCAGTGTTGATGATTGACGGCGAGACAGTTCTCGATGTTTTTCTTCGATTTGAATTTGATATGACAAAGAGCTTTGTCATTTCGAGGAATAGGTGAAGGGATAGCTCGAGAGAAGCCCATCTGTCTAGCAATATAGTAGGAGACATAAAGGGTTACCTTGAACTGTTCTTTCTTATATTGAGGTAATCCAATCGGAAATACCTGAACAGCAAGGAGATTTGTCCAAGTTGTGTTGGCCACTTCATTTTCTTCATCATCGGATGGAAAGAAAAGACATTCGAACCTTGCTGGTCCACAATTTCGACGTAGAAATGGAGTGAACATCAAATTATTGTTGTTGAAGCTCTTGCAGGAGTGAAGGAGAGAGAAGACAGTCCAAAATAAGTCTTCAATGGAATTGGTATTTTCAAAATTTGGTTGAAAAGGGGCCAATTGAAACCCTTCAATATGTTATTTTTCTGAAGCATTACTCCCATCTTGCTTCATGTATTTTTCGAAAACAACATTCAAATAGAGTTGTAAAAGCCAGAGAGGACCACCTACACTTACTGATGAATTATTTCGAAGACCATCAACTAAATGTCCCAATTCATCGTACAAATTCCCTAGAATCAATTTGGCTAAGTTGAATTTGTAGCCTTCATGCAATAGGGCAGCTAAAGGGAGAAATAACTTTTGCATTTGAATGCTTCTTGAATAGAAAACGATGGCATTCAACCAGTAATACAGGAACGCCACACTCTCTTCATCAGTCACGGGGTCGTCTCCATGTCCCATATGGTGACTGATGAAATCGCTATAAAAGTTCTTTTGGGCTATCTTATAGGTTCGATCTGGATGCATATCACATGTTACTTCGGGGAAGTTTGTTGGGAGGCCAGTAATGACGGCCACGTCGAGTAGTGTGGGCCCTACCATTCCACAGGAAAGGTGAAAGTTATTAGTTGGTTTGTTCCAAAAACATGCAGCTGCTCCAATCATTTAGTGGTGTGTGGTAGGTGAGAAATGAAAAAGATGGAGAAGATCATGAATGCCTAGTGCCTTCCAGGCATGACTCTTTGTGGTTTCGAGACGTCGATACTAAGCTCAAAAATCAGCTCCTCGAGGGGTGACTTTAGGATTATTTCTGAAGGATTTTTTGGGGTCGATAAAAGAGGCAATGAAAAGATCTTGTTTGATGAGTAAATCTTCAGCCGCAGCATTAGGAAAGAAATCGAATTTCTTGCTGGCACGCTCCAAAGTCTGAATAGGGCCAACGAAGCAGCACGTTTCATCATCAACAATGAAAGGGATAAGAATCATCTTGTTAATAGGCAAAAGTTGAGGATCTTCAATGATTTCGTCATTAAATTGGCTCAATACTTGCAGATTTGGTTGTTTAAAGGTTTTGGTTGCAAGTCCTTTGTCTTCATCTTGGTCAATGGGGTTTGTTGGAAAGAAGAAGAAGCCATTGATGGATGTGAGTAAGGTTTATTGGTGTTTGAGTTGGTTGCAGAAGGTGAAATTGTGTGGGAGAGTTCAGAGATGATAGTTTTAAAGAATGATGGTTTTTGAAAGGAAGGATATTGAAAGATAGAAAGTTAATGGTGAATGATGATGGAAATTCAATTCAGTAAAATAAAAAAGGTGTTCTGCGGTTTTATATGTTGAAGTTTATACTTTGAAATTGGGTAACTTCTTGAAGAAGGTAAAGGGGTGGAAAGAGAAATTGAGAGTAGTGGGAAACGTGTCGGAATAGCCACGAATAAATGAAAAGTAATGGATTTCATTTATGGTTAATTAATTTTTCATAATGATAAAGATCGAGCAATTAGGATTAAGTGTTTTTATTTTGAGATGATATTGAAAAACACATTAATTTTTGGGGGCAATTTGTTAGTAAAAAATAATTAATTTCGAAGGAAGGTTAGATTCGAGATTTAGTAAGCGCGTGTCTTAAAGAAAAGGGCTGCATCGAGACAAAGGCCAGCAAACTCGACGGAGGTTAGCTGTGTCGAAGAAGAAGTTAACAGTGCAATTTGTTTGTCGGAAAAAATAACAAGTCGTGAATTTTAAGGTAGAGAATATCTATTTTGATTCATCGAGGATGGTCAATCGATGAAGGAGTGGATTCTGATTGACCAAAACTCATCGAGAAAGAGTGAAGCAATTGAAGGAAGTTAATAAGTGAAGATAGTTGGTTGCAGTTACAGACAGCACTCAACGAGTAGGAACGGTTACTCATAGATTAATATACGTGGAGGTTACATTTTAATTTGATTGGTTGAAGATTCTTATAAATAGAAGAAGACTCGAAGAAACAGGGGTTGGAACTTTATTTCAGAAAATACTCAAGCACACTCATATCCCAGAGACTTACTGAGTTTGCAATCGAATTACTTTTCTATAGGGTTCCTTCCACTGAGTTTTATTACTTTTTTATTTACGTTTTCTGCGAACTTTACTTTCCTTGCAAATTTATCTTTCAAGCAACATTTATTTTCTCTGTCCGACTTTAACTTCCAATATTTTAATTTCCATGTCAAAAGTTATTTGATCTAATCGAAGGCATTTTTACTGTTTTATTTAAAATTCAATGCAATTCATTTCAAATTAAGTTAATTTATTGTCAAAGTTTTTTATTTTTGTTTTCAGATTTCTTGGTTTCTGTTTGATCGAAAGGTCTTTGATGCACTTTAAAAAACTTGGTACTTAAATAGAGGAATAGGTTTCGTTCCTAAACCATTAGATATCGAACCACCATCGTTTTGCTAAAAATCGACAAAAACATATAATAATATGAAATTGTTTCTTTTAAAGATTTATCATTTTATCGGAATGATATATTGAAATAGGTCAGTATAGATAAAATACTGAAGCTGAATTTATAAATTAAATGTGCTAACCGAGGTTAATTCGCTTGGTTAGAGAGTAAGTAATTTTTGTCTTTTTTTCTTAGCTTTGATATTCAAATTTTATAAACTAAACTAAAATACTAACTGAGGTTAATTCACTTGGTTAGAGTAAGTAATTTTGTCTGCTTTTTCTCAGATTTTCGACTCAAATTCCATTGCGTTAAAAGACCAAACTAGAAATCTAAAAAGCTTAAGAAAATTTTTATTTGTTTATCAACGGCAACCAGCTATTAGAAAGTTTTTACTTTCGTTTCTTCGACAATTGTTATGTTCACACCTATTTATTTTTTTAACATTTCTTTGAAAGGTGCTTCATGATAAAATAAGACCAGTTTACAGATAGTCACCCAAAAAAATAAAGTAAAAAACCACTTGAAGATAAAGTAGCAACTTAAAATTTCAAGAATTTGGTTATAATAATCAAGCGTAATAAGACCACTTTACAGATAGTCTCTCAAAAAAATAAAATAAAAAACCACTTGCAGATAAAATAGCAACTTAAAATTTCAAGAATTTGGTTATAATAATCAAGCATCGACTAATAACTTGCTCTTGTTTTGTCCCTTGTGATAATGATGATACATATGGTGAGAAATTGAGAATCTAGTAGGACGCTTTTGATTTTTCTTCTACATACATGATTCCACTTTCACACCCGCTACTACTTTTAGTTTTAGCTGGCTAGTCGATACCTCTTTGTATTTTTAATTTGAATAATAAACGCACCAAAAAAGGGATAAAATAATAATCAACCACTAAAACTACTTACATTACGTATATACTTGACTATATTATATAAATGACTAATATTTCAATAATATCCTTCATTCTAACATATATATTCAGATTTCTGTGTTAATATGAACTTTTACTAAGATCATGTTCAGCAATAACATCAAGTTATTGTCACTATAACGTCAAATCTGATATAGTGAGAGTGAGACCGGTGTTGGAATTTTCTTATAATTTTTTAACCTAAAGATTATCCATGTTAAATCATTAAGAAATAAAATACTTAAATGCGAAAGTATATCTGAATTTATAAACATGAATCATGATCGAAAAAATTTGAATCTTGTGGTTCTTTCAATTTTGCTCAACCAAAGCCTTCTGTATTCTTAGGCGGCTGAATTGCAACTTCTTTAATGGGGAAGGAGTTGCTGAGGCAGTTTTGGTATCTTGAAGACCTGAAAGCACTATTTATATTTGAGTATGACACTCATTAAACCCTAAAGCCCAAATAAAATAGTATTTAAAGTCCAAAAAATAATATATCTAAAATTCAAAAGATAATTATTTAAGAAACAAAAGATAATATCTGATTTTATTCTCATTTAATTCCAAATCAAAAATAATTATGACTTATTTAATTTAGCATTTATAACAATAAATGAAATCACCATTATATAAGTCATTTAATTTGAAATAGCATAAATTTGTGATTATAATTAATATATGTATTGCCCACAAACAAAATTAGGAAATTAAAATACTTTCCTAACAATCTCCTACTTGGACTATATATATATATATATATTCTCCCTTGACATAATCACATCTTTATGTGCGTATCTGAATGTTATTTCCCTTATTATCTTAACAACCTGGTCTGTCTCACATATTAGATATGATATCACCGCAACTTTTATAACATTAATGTCGTGACTGAACCGCGACAATCACCATCCTAATATACTTAACGACATAGATCAAATTTGGATGAGTAATATGGAAATTACATGCCAAGTGATCTCATGCATGTCTATTTCCAATGGGTCCAACTTTAAAATTTTATTGAGATCAAACACAAAACAAATATTGTAAAATGAACATTTCACATAACATGAAATAAACCATCAACTTAATTTTACAGAAAAATAATTCAATATCTGTCATAGAACATATAGCATAAAATAAACTCCCACTAAACCAAGGCATCACAAATATTGACACCCATCCGAGCAGTGTGCTCATGAAAGACTTTAGGGATCAATCATTTGGTTAATGAGTCTGCTAGCATATACTCTGTTTCTATATGTTCTATGAAAATATGTTTTTCTTAAACTTTTTTCTTGACAACTAAGAACTTAATGTCTATATTTTTTTATTTTGTCAAGCTCTTATTGTTGTTGGAGTATAGTATTGCTGACTTATTGTCACAAAATATCTTTAATGGTCTTTCAATGTTATCTACTATACAAAGCTCAGTGACAAGGTTTCGCAACCATATGCCATGAAATCAGAATCAGAATACCCAATGATCTCCAAATTTTTTGATCTCCGGTAAGTAAGCATGTAATCATTTATTCTCTTCAGATAATGCATTACGCGTTTAATAGCTATCCAATGATACATGCCTGAATTGCTCAAGTATCTACCCAACACTCCCACTATGAATGATATATCGGGACGTGTGCAGACTTGAGCATACATTAAGCTCCCTAGTGTTGATGCATAAGGTTTATCATGTATTATTGTGCTCTCAAGATCATTTTTAGAGCATTACTTGAGACTGAACTTGTCTCCTTTAGCTATGGGTGTGTCCATTGGTCTATAACTTTCCATGCCATATCTACTTAAAACCTTTTCGATATAGTTCTTGTGTGATAATCCAAGAATAGCTTGAAAGCGATCTCTTAGTATCTCAATTCCTAATAAAAAGAGGCATCACCAAGATCTTTCATTTTGAATTTGTTCGATAGAAATTTCTTAGTTTCATACAACAAGCCTATATCGTTACTGGCAAGTAGAATGTCATCAACATATAAGACCAAAAAGATGTATTTACTCCCACTGAACTTGTAGTATACACTCTCATCTATGATATTTACCTCAAAATCATATGAGGTAATGACTTGATGAAACTTGTGATACCATTGACAGAAAGCTTGTTTGAGACCATAGATGGATTTTCTCCTTTCTCTGTTGGATCTTCTGAACGACACTTCTTGAGGTTGTTGAGCTTGCTGTATGGGTTGGGATTGAGGAGAATTCTCATTATTTTTCTGTACTGTAGCAGTATCTTGAGTAACAACAATATTTTCATTGTTCTCCTATACAGTAACTAAATCTACAGTAGGATTCTCATTGTGCTCTTGTACTATAATTGTATCTTGAACAATAATAGGTACAAGGACCTGATCATTGTCAGTTACAGAATCCTCATCAAAAGCAACATTCCTAACATTTTATTCCCCCCAAACTCAACATCCTCAAGAAATCTCGCATTTTCCATTTCAAAAAATAGACCTTGATGCAAGATTGTAAAACTTGTACCCCCGTGAAAGCTCAGCGTAACCAACAAAGTAGCAACTAATTGTCCTTAAGTCCAATTTTCTTTCAAGTGGCCTATAAGGTCGCACCTCAGCTGGACATCCCCAAATATGCAAATGCTTTATACTGGATCTTTTTCTAGTCCAAATTTTATAAGGAGTTTTGTTAACTGCTTTGCTTGGCACCCTATTAAGGATGTACACTGCGGTCTTTAAGACTTCTCCCTAGAGTGATTCAAGTAAGGAAGAATGACTAATCATACTTCTTACCGTATTCTTAAGAGTTCGGTTCCTTTGCTCTGCAACACCATTCAAGCTAGGTTTGCTTGGCATAGTATATTGCAGAACAATACCACACTCCTCTAGAAAAAGAGCAAAAGGTCCGAGACGTTGCTCATCTGAACCGTCATATTTTCTGTAGTATTCACCACCACGATCAGATTTGACAACTTTATTTTTTTTCCAAGTTGAAGTTCAACTTCAACTTTGAAAGACTTGAAAACATCTAAGACTTGGGAATTTTCATGAATTGAATATAGGTACTCGTAACGAGAGTAATCATCTATGAATGTAATAAAATACCGTTGTCCTTTCCAGGAGACAGTAGGGAATGAGCCACATATATAGGTATGTATTAGTTCTAAGACATCTTTAACTCTCTCGGCACCTAATTTTCTTTCGTTTGTCCTTTTTTCCCTTTATGCACTCAATGCAGACTTTAAAGTCCACCAAATTTAGGGATCCAAGAATTTCATCTAACACGAGCCTCTGAATTCTTTGTTTAGAGATGTAGCCTAGGCGTTTGTGCTATATTAATGCCGAATTCTCATTTAGTTTTCATTTTGTACCTATTTGCAGTATTTCATTATTATAGGAATTTAAATCAAGCATATATAGATTATCCACCAAACGACCAGAGCAAATATTATTCGATTTATAAAAGAGACTGACTTTATTGCTTCCGAACAAACAAAAATAACCTGATTTGTCCAAACGAGAAACAGGAACTAAATTCCGTCTAAATGACGGTACATAAAATGTCTCTAATAAATCCAAATAGAATCTACTCGTGGAACATAATCTAAAGGTTCCTATAGCTTCGACTGTAACTATATTGCCATCTGCCACATAGATATATCTTTCAGCATCACTTGGTGTTCGGCTCCACAGGCAATCCAGCATAGTAACACTTACATGAGTAGTAGCAGCAGAATCTACCCACTAAGTATCAACAGGTGCATAGCTTAAACTAGCCTCAGAACAAATGAAAGTAAGAATTATATCCTTCTTTACACGCCAAGTGGCATATTTGGTACAATCCTTCTTCATGTGTCCCACCTTCTTACAGAAAAAATAAGTTGAAACTTGATCCTGTTTCTTAGCTTTTTTCTACTGAGAAGGCACATTCGCAATAGTATCACGCTTTCTTTTATACTGAGAAGATGAAACCGTGTGAGCACTTTCAGTTTTATCTTGATGTAGCCTCTCTTCTTCTTACACACAGTGAGATATAAGCTCATTTAAGAACCAAGTGTCCTTCAGAGTGTTATAACGCACTTTGAATTGTCCAAAGTGTGCAGAAAGGGAGATCAAAATGAAATGCACGAGTAAGTCTTCAGACAAATCTAACTTTAATGTTTTCAATTTTGAAACAAGATGAGACATTTCCATAATGTACTCCCTTAAGTTCCCTTCGCCTTTATACCTCATGGAGACAAGTTTGCTCAAAAGGCTATTTGCCTCCGCCTTTTCATTCTTAGCAAAGAATTTTTCAATATTTTTCAGGAACTGTTTGACATCTTTATCCTCAATAATTGGGCCTCAAAACGCCTCAGAAATTGAGTGTTTCATGATCATAATGCTCATTCGATTGGATCTCTCCCACTTCTATATTTTAACCTCATTGAGATTTTCTAGAGTGGAAGTGGTTTCTTCTCTCGAAGAGCTATATCTAGATCTATACAACTGAAATAATTTCAAAAGTAACCTTCCAAACCTTAAAGTTTGATTCATTAAGCATAGAAATACTGCTAATTTGTAAAGAAACATCGGTAGCTGAAGCTATAGTTTCTTTATTAGAACAAAAAGGAACATACAGTAAATATTAGTTAAATAATGGGGAAAAAATCTATATTGAGATATCTAGAACAACATTAATTTTTAATCTTTGGATAGAAAAATTAACTGTAAGTGATACTCTCATTACAATAATAAAATATTGTCAAAATTTCTGTCACATGTTAAGCCTTTCTTTGGATCAACTGAATGCACACATTGAAACTTAAACTCTGCAATTTATTTAGTACTGCATATATTTTCTATTAATTGGTCAAACAATAACCTTCCTTTGGGCCGATTATTGATCGTATAATTAATAAAAAATAAACAAAAGTGTGCAAGGCTTATTATTTGGCCAAACAATAAATTTCCTTTGGGCCGATTATTGTCCACATAAATAATAAGTATTACTTTATTCTTAATTAGCTACCCAAACATGTATTTACCATCAATATGTGTATGTAATTCGGCCAAATATAGACCTTCCTTTGGGCTGACAAATATTTACATGAATTATATATTATCATATTCCTAATATTTTAAATAAATCAATTTTCACAAAAGAAGCTACTTTGACAGCATAATGTTCAATAAATTTATTCCAAAACTACATCTTTATAAAATAGGTGGTATAATAATCCAAATTGTTACTACTTTCCTTATGTAATAATTAAAAAAATATTTAAATCACAAAAAGAATTAAATCTTAATGGTATCTTTCAGACCTTAAAAAAGACATGATTATAATTGTTCAACAAATTCATATGTCAAAAAGTTTTTTGATTCATTAAAATTAGAATCAATCATTATTATTCCATCCACACAAAACAAAAAAAAAATAATGAATTTGCCAAAAGAATGAATCCATATAGAATGGTATAAAAAAATGATAAACAAACGAATAACTTTTTTTTTCTTTAAAAAAAAACTAAATTTATATTTACATATTAAACCATAGTGCATACAAAAAAAATTTATGATAAATATGTTAGATCTATGGATGCACAGTGTCTATGATAAAAAAATTAATTAAATTCTTTTAATTTTATTAACATGTGCTACACAATCCAAAAGCAACACATATTTGAATCTAATTTCACATACTCAAATTAAGATTCAAATCAAAATAAAATAAATTTACAATTTATTAATGATTTAATCATAGACGACTCTGATACCACTTGTTGGAATTTTCTCACAATTCCTTAACCCAAAGATTATCCATGTTAAATGATTAACAAATAAAATACTTGAATGTGAAAGCGTAGCTGAATTCATAAACATGAATCATGATCGGAAGAGTTTGGATCTTGTGGTTCTTTCGATCTTTCTCAACCAAAGCTTTCTTTATTCTAGGCGGTTGAATTACAACTTCTCTCATGGGAAGGGAGTTGCTGAAACGATTTTGGTATCTTGGGAACCGAAACTCTAAAGGGCACTATTTATATTTGAACATGGTACCATTAAACCCTAAAACCCAAATAAAATAGTATCTAAAGTCCAAAAGATAATATATCTAAAATTCAAAAGATAATTATCTAAGAAACAAAAAATAATATCATATTTTATTCTCATTTAATTTCAAATCAAAAGTAATTATGACCTATTCAATTTAACATCTACTTAATATACTAAAACTGGATTTTTTCTCGGCTAATAAAGGTGACATGTCGACCCCTCGTAACTCCGTTTTTCCTCCAAAATGAATACAATTTTCTCTATTCTAAATTATTTTATAAAAAATATCTTTATTATAATTGTATTATAATTAATATTTAATGAATAATATATAATTATACTAATTTAGGAACATATCTTCATTATAATTATATCAAATCAATATTTAATGCATTATTAAACTACTTATCAATTATCAATTAAAAATACTTTTAATCGTTTTAATTTTAATAATAATAATAATATATGATAATGATATGATAATGGCACCAATCGTGGTAATAATGATAAGAATATTTGATTCTAATCATAAAATGATCAAATCTTATGATATTAGTAACGCACATTGATTTTAAATATTTTTAGTTATTTTAAATATATTAATTTTAAAAATATTGATATAATTCTAATTCTTATTCATTATTCAAAAATAATAATTATAATAAAAATAATAAAAGATTGAAATAACTACAATAATACTTATAATAATAATTATTATTAATCGGGTAATTTCAATAATAATAATTACAATAATAATATACTTTTTCATTATTAATCGGGTAATTTCAATAATAATAATAATAATAATAATAATAATAATAATAATAAATTAATAATAATAGGAAAGAGAATAATAATAGTAATAACTTGAAAAATCCGTATATAAACTATTTCAATTACCCGTGTATTATTATTAAAATTCTATCTACTTAATATATTAAAACTGGATTTTCCCCAAACTAATGAAAGTGAGGTATCGATTCTTTATGAATCCATTTTTCTACCAAAATGAATGCACTATTTTCTCTTCTAAGTTTATTTTATAAAAATATCTTTATTACAATTATACTATAATTAATATTTAAGTAATAATGCATAATTATAGTAATTTAGGAAAATATCTTTATTTTTAGAAAGTACTATTCTCATGTAATGAAAGCACTATTCTCTCTTCTAAAATTATTTTTAGAAAAATACCTTTATTATAATTATATTACAATTAGCATTTAATAAATAATGCATGATTATACTAATTTAAAAAAATATTTTTATTATAATTATATAAAATAATCTACTTAATGTACTAAAATTAGATTTTTTTCCCAACTAATAAAAGTAAGGTGTCAATTCCTCATCAATTTATTTACTTTTCAAAATAAAAGTACTATTCTCTTTTCTAAATTTATTTTAAAAAATATCTTTATTAGAATTATATTACAATTAGCATTTAATGAATAATGCATAATTATACTAATTTTTTAAAAAATATATTAATTATAATTATATAAAAAATTAAACATAAATTTATAATTCTAATTGCTATAAATATGATACTAACGTTCGTAGTGGTAAATTGATATTGCAATAATTAGTTTTTATAATTATTTTTGTATTACTAAAGGCCATATATAGTGTTTCTTTGTGGTTAGTGAGTCTAAATCTAAGAATCAAAGCATTCTTTTTTTCTAATCTGTTATTCTTCTTTGATTGGACAATTGTTTCTAAGGAGCTTTGTAGGTCAAGTTCAAGTCACATCCCCTCCACGTTATCTACGTTTGTCTGAAAATACTCGAAGTGGAACATATAATGAGATTGAATTTCCTCAATTTTGGTTCAACTTTGAAAAATGCGTGCCAACCTTGAAGATGTAATTCAAAGATTGGTATTATATTTAAATTTTTGTCTCTTAAACTTTTTGTATTAAAAATAATTTTATAACATATTATGATTTTTTTCAGAAACTACCGGCCTTCTGGTGCATTAATGTAATGCCATTAAGGAGAATAAAAGTCAATTTAATTTGACAATTTTAACAAGAAAATAGTTTGAATTTGTACGGATTCTAAGTGTTTAATCTTATGATGTTATTTCGGTTGGTTGTTACGAGAAAGATTCTAATCTATACGTATCTAAGGATTAGAATAGATTAAATATTATTTAAATAATTTAGTTCTAATATTGGTAATTGATTAAATTAGTTTTAGAGAAATTTAAATTGTTGTCTCAATTTATATATTATGACTATTCTTTTTGGATATGTTATTTTTAAACTTTTTAATATGAATTTTTTTTATTTTAAGTTTATTTTCTTTTTTAGATATATGTATCACCTTTTTCTTTGTATTTCAGATTAGTGATGCAATTATTAAGAGAAATGTAATTCATCAATAAATTAGAATGATTAAAAGTTTAATTATATTGCATGGACACAAGATTGATTAATTAAGATTAAGGCGTAAAAAAGGAAAAAGAGTCATAATACGTAGTTTTGCTTTCTTGCTAATATATAAAAAAATACGTGAAAAAAAAATTAAAATATCACAATTTAAAAAAAATTGTTAATCATGCATATGAAAAGAGATTAGGGAATATGCATGGATATAAAATATAAAAAATTATTATTCGATTGTAGAATAAAAAATAATCATATATATATATATATATATCATAACAAAAAAATAATTAATATATGTGACTTAAATTTTTATATGTACAATTAATATATATGTATAGATAAATAAAAAAATTATTATAATTTATGAAAATTACACGTACAATGACATTACTAATAAAAAATAAAAAAATAATTGAATAATTATAGGCTAAAAAAAATTAATCATGATAAAAAAATAATTAATATATGCGATTTAAATATATTTACATACAATTGATATATATATATATATATATATATATATATATATAGAAGTATTTAGAATTATTTAACAAAATAAATATATTCTAAAAATAAAAAAATTATTAACTAAACAATTGATATATATACATATGAATAAATAAAGAAATTGGTATGATTTATGAATATTATTACGTGTCTGAGGTATTAATGGAATAAAAAAATTATTGAATGATTGAAGGCTAAAAAAAAATTCATAATAAAAAAATTAAAAAATAATTAATAAATGTGACTTAATATATATGTATACTTAAATAAGGAAAGATTTAAAATTATTTAAACAAAATAAATAAATATATCCTACAAATAAAAAATCATTGACTAATCGATTAATATATACTGGTAGTATAAATAAAAAATATTAAATAAAAAAAATAGTATGTTTTTAATTTTGGGAATAAAACGTAAATAATTACAATATAATAATTTGTTTAATTATTAATATTTATAATATTTATTTTAAATCATACATTTAGAAAAAAAGTAGATTAACAAAAACGATTAATAACTATATTAGAGTTAATATACATAACACTAGATTAAGAAAAAATAAATGCATAACATGATACTTTTTTATTAATCAAATTACTACAATTCAAATTAATTTCAATAAAATAATTTAAAATTATAATTTCAACTTTATCACGTGCATAGTATGAATTATTGAATAATTTATTATCATGTACATGGCAAGGATTGTTAAACAATTTTTCATGTATTTTTTTTCCAAAATAAAAATACTATTTTTATTTATAATTATTATTCTTTATCAATTTTTTCATTTAAACACTAATATTATTTATTAATTTTTTATTTTTATTTCTCACATTTTTTTAAAATTATTTTTCAATATTTTTGGTATTTACTTATTAAAATTTTAGGTATTAATTAAACCTCAATTACAGTATTAAGACTTTGAAAATAATTTCAATTTAATTTTAGACAATATCAAATATATATATATATATATATATATATATATATATATATATGATATTTTAGGTATTAATTATTATTATTTATTAACTTATTTTAGGTATTTAATTATTAAAATATTAGATATTAATTATATTCCGCTTACCGTGTTAAGGCTTTAGGCATAATCCCAATTTAATTTTGGACAATGTCAGAAGCAACTATATATAAAATATTAAATTAGAAGAGTAGATTTTAATTTTACATAAAATAATAAATAGATATAGAGTATAAATAAATTTACTTGACAAATATAATTATTCATAGTGATATTTTATTATGATAACATATCTTTGTGTATTGACTCTCTATATAATATATATTTCTTTTTAGTTTATTATTTTTTTATTATTATATTTCAAATTTAGAGTTTCCTTGATCTAACATTGCAGTGAAAGAATGACAAGCAAAAATATAAAAAAAAAAAACATGGAAATATTCTAAACATAATTATCATTAATCTTTTTTTCTTTAGTTTTCAAATATATTATTTATTTTATTTATTTAGAGTAAAAACTAAATTTATTATAACTATAGTAAAATTATCTTTAAACTGTTTGTATTATTAGTAAATTTTTAAAATTATTGACATATTATTAGTATATATAATAAGCAATAGTAAATTTTTTTTCATGTTTATCATTTAAAAAATTTATAATTTTCACATAGTCTTTATTCTATTTTTTTTCCATATCCAATGACTATTGACTACGATCATATCAATAGTATCACTTATAGTAGATTATACGAAGAGAAAGTATGAAAAATAAAGACAAGAATTATAAGGCTATAGAAAGTCTCATTCAAGTTTGACAAGAGCAAGACGGTTTATATAGAAATAGTTCTAATAGATGATAAGATTAGTTGATTCATTTACTAAATTTTTTCAAGTAATGCTAAGTTCAATTTATAAATAGAGATTAATTTTGATGCACTGACAATGTAAAGCATTTTACACAGTCGTGCAATCACATTTGTTCTTTTGGATGACTATTCACGCGGTCAATGTGAAAAGTATTTATTTTTATTGATGTGTCATTACGTAATTGGATGCACGTGTAAAACTACTTTACACTGTCAGTGCATCAAAATTAAATTTTTATAAATACTTGTAGTTCATATTTTAAGTTAATTTTATAAATACACCATTTCACAAGTCAAAGACAATTCTTTTTAATAGCTTTGTAAATGCTAATAACTTTTATATTTAATTTATTTTGCAATACGATAAAATTCATTGTTCAATCAAGAATTATTTGACAAAAATATTTGAGAATGAATTGGTAGAAAGGAAGGTCTATGTCTTCTCAAATTTTGAGATTGAGAAATCAAGCGAAATATATCTTCTGATTATACACAGGTGCAAAATATATTTTAAGATGGAGTCACGTATAGTACATACAGTCGATGATCGTAAAATTCTGGATAATCATTTTAATTTGCTTGCCCATGCTAATATATTGAAACAAACATATGAACGATTTTACTTATTTGGTACGTAATTAATTTATATTAACACACACAAAATTATTTTTCTTTTGATTTTAAGTTTTGCCAAAATATTGTATAATAGCATCATTTTATCAATAATAAAAATTTTAACAGTTTATTTATGAAAATATTTGAAATTGTATTGTGACTTTTTTAAAGGTATATCCTTTTATTAATATACTATTGTTAGTTTTATCGTTTAACATAAAATAAATCAGTAAATTCTCTTTATTTTATACATGTACGAGGTTATAATTTCTTATATTATTCACTCATTTGTCCTTAATTTAGTACTTTTAATTCAATTTTTTTTGTTCAATTAGATGTTATTGGATTCTTGACTAGAAAAGAAAAACTTATATCATGGTAAAAAATAGAGAGAAGTGACCAGTACATTGTGATTGATCTTCATGATTTGCAGTTTGTAAAATTTTAATATGAATATTTCTTTTGGTAATGTGTTGTGGTACAAATTTTTTTCTTTATGTATTACTACTTACTCTTTTAATTCCCACTTTCATTCGAAAAAAAAAAAAAGATGTATACTATGAGATCAATTTATAATCCAATTACTTGATCATCTATATGATCACCAAGCAACCGAATACATCATTTATTCTCTAATTTATAAAATTTAACAAAGACATTGGTAAACATATTGGTTTCGTATTTATTTATATATTTTATTTATTTATGTTATATTTGTAATTATATTATATCTATTTTTATCAATATATTTTTTTAAAAAATATCATTAGTGTTAACACACTACAACAAAAACGCCATTTAGCGGCGGTTTCTAGAGCCGTTTAGCGGCGGTTTTGAACCGCCGCAAAACATTTCGCGGCGGTTTCATGAAACGCCGGAAGATAGGGTGCGGCAAAACGGATAGCGGCGGTTTTAGTCAACCGCTGGAATAACCGCCGCGAAATGCGAATGGATTTTGCGGCGGTTATTATAATCGCCGCTAAATAGCAAATAAACGAAAGTAGCACTTGTTTTGCGGCGGTTCTAAACCGCCGGCAAATTTTAGTATTTTCGTTCATAGTTATTGGAATCGGATCGGATCGTCTGGTAGTCCAATTAAACCCGCGCTTCCACCAATTGACCCACAACGTGTGGATCAACTATGCACCGGTGGTCCAATTAAACTATGTAAAGCCTTCCACAAATGAAGAAGGCAGGGCTCGAACCTTGAACCTGAAAGAAGGAAAAGCTTTAACAATGTCATGCTGCCACCAAGCCAAATGACTCTTCGATATATAAGGCTAATAATTATGTATATCATATGAACACATTTTATTGCCACACAATTTCTTGTTGTATACTTTATATCTGATCATAGTTATTATAGGCACCTTATATATTGGGCAAAATGCACAATTAAACCAAATGGATGACCAAATTACACAAATCTACGAAATTGAAAAACATTACCAGGATATCCCAAAAGTACATTCTTATACAATTCGAATCAGTCCCATTCGACTGAGACAAACCAACACTAATTCGAATTAGTCATAATCGAATTAGTAGTGATGCTTGTAATTCAAATTTGTCCAATTCGAATTATGCTTGCATGTAATATTAGGGGAGTTCGAAATAGGGTGATTCAAATTATGCATGCTAGGACGTTCCTATTAATTCAAATCGGTCCATTTCGAATTAATTTTGGACCATAGTAGATCGAATTAATTTATATCTATTTATATATGATCCAAGCGTATATAAAGAGTACATTTAATAATATCCATAATGAATTCAATAAAGAGTACATTCAATAATAAATAAAAAAATAATAATTATAAATATTTTTTATAAATTCTTAAAAATCTAATATTTTCTAAAAATATTTATTAAGATTTAGAATTTAGTCTTTAATATTTAAAATTAGTGAAATATTTGCCAAAAACATTATATTTGTTGGTCAGTTAGCATTGTTGAATTTATTAACCATGATAACATGCAGATCATTAATTGGTTTTTATTTAAAAATATTTTTATTCTATTTAGTATTTAGTTTTGGTAAAATATTAATTAATTTTTAATTTTGTTATTATGAATTCTTATATCTAAGAATACAGGTTAAGATTGTTATTAATAAAGATTTTAAATTTTTTATTTTAATAAATGCTCAACAAATTATTAAAATAAAAAATTTAAAATTTAAAATTATAATTTTGGTAAAGATATAAAATTTTAAATTTCTAATGATTTGTAGAAAATATTTTTAATTATTATTTTTAATAATTTATAGAAAATATTTATAATTATTATTTTTAGAAAATATTTGATTTTTAATAATTTATAAAAAATATTTATAATTATTATTATTTTTATTTATTATTGAATGTACTATTTATTATATTCATTATGGGTATTATTAAATGTACTCTTCATTATACTCTTTATACACTTTTGGACCATATATAAATAGATGTAAGAATGATTTAAACATATGTATCTAAGATACTAGTGTTTACTTAACTAGATTATACCCAGATGGTTATTACTACAGAAAACATTACAATATGTGGTAATACGCATTTTGCGGCGGTTTAAACAAAACCGCCGCAAAATGTAAAATAATAAATCACCCGATGCACATATAGCGGCGGTTTTTGAAAAGACGCCGCGAAATGCAAACCTGATGGAAATATAGCGGCGGTTTTAAAACAACCGCCGCTAAATGTCGGCCTGATTGCAGCCCAACCTCTAACCGCCGCAATTTGTCTTTTCGCGGCGGTTTCACACAACCGCCGCAAAATAACCGTCGCTATCTTAAGGAATTGTTGTAGTGACACATGGTGTATTAAATAAATTAAATGATAGAAACACGTAACTATTTTTTTTTCAGTCAAGATTTAGTAAAATACTGTAATTTAGGCTTGCAATATTAATATATTAATAGTAAAGTGGAGAAAAAAATGTAATATTATATCAAAAAAATTTTTAAAATCATAATTGTAATTTATGATTGAAATCATAATTTAAATATTTTAAACGGGATAATTTCATTTAGAGAATTCATAATTCAAACATAATTTTTATACACTTAATAGCTACATTCGAGTTAATATATTTAATACTATATTTAAAAAAACACAACCAATGCATATCATATTATTTATTTATTAATTAAATTATTACAATTCAAATTAATTTTAATAGAATAATTTAAAATGATAATTTCACTTTTATCACATGCAAGGCACGAATTATTACACTTGTTTATAATAATAAATGAAATTACTATTATATATATCATTTAATTTAAAATAGTATAATTTATAATTATAATTAATATATATATTACTCACAAACAAATTAAAAAATTAAAATAATTTCTTAACAGAACTTACCTTGATCCTTCTGAGTGGAAGCCTTTAGGATATTCAATTTTCTTTTTGTAAGGACACAAGATAATAAAAAATAAATAAGAGACGCGGAATTATATTGGTTGTTGTGCAAATACAAATTAAAATCATGGGAGCAATTATAGAGAGAAAAAGACAAAAAGGTGTAAAAACATAAATGGTTAACATCTGAACATAAGAAAAAAGGGTCTAAATATAGTTAACATTCCAACAAGAATAATATAATGTAAATTTTGGATTGAATTTTTTAATTAGATATCAAATTCAAGGTGGAAATTTGTTCGGGACAAATGTAACATCAACAAATAACACCTTATTTATCAACAAATTCGAGGGTGTCTGAATGAAACATCACAATTTAGTCACATGCTCAAACATTAAATTACAAATTATAGCTATGTGTTCTACCGTAACAAAGTAATGAAAATGAACTGGGATTATTTATTGTAATTGTTTTACAAGTACAGCTATGTGTATATATATAGCAGAGCACGTACTACTATAGTTAAGAGTTTGTTACACCAGAAAACAAAAATCACAGAAAGTTCCCTTTAACAGAAAGTGTTATATATCCTATTTGTTTGAGGTGATAAAGATGACGAGTGGTTCAGTGCTGCTATTTCAGGCAATGATTTTATAGGAAATGATAAAACTCTCAATTGTTGTTGTAAGAGCCAAGGAATGCTTTTAACATTAATTGATTGATGATATCCATACGAAGAAAAATCTAATTATCTAAAGCTGTTCTCAAGTGTGCTGCTCTCTTACGAGCCTCTCCAAATGACGTGATGATATCCCTAGATTCTGAAGAAAAGGACAAATGACGAATTTTGCTATTTACCCCGTGTAGATTCTCAAAATTTCCCAACAAAGAACATTGTTAGATCATGCATGAGATCATGCTTACAAATAACCCTCTTTCAGTAGTAGAAGGTTGAAAAAATGACCTTGAAACTAATTCATCAAAATATGGACGATCAATATTTTTTAATGTGTTGTTTTCTTTTGGTCATAAAAGATCTCCAGCAATTCATAATAAGATTAATTCGTCTTTGTCAAATTCATAATTTTCAGGGTATAAAGAACAATAAACAAAACATCGCTTTAAATATGAAGGGAGATAGTGATAATTGACTTTTAATCTAGAAACAATCTTACAATCATCGTAAGAAAATTTCCGAATTTTACATTCAAGTTCCCAATCCCCTTCATTATACTTATTGTGCAATAAGCCTCCAAGTGTCTTCACAGCCAAAGGTAATCCCTTACACTTTTTAACAAATTTTCTATCAACTGGTTCTAAAGTTGTATATTGTTTAGAATCCATAGAAATAGATGAATGCTTCAAAAACACTAACCAACAATCTTCCAACAACAAACTTAGTCGATAATGTAGATTATTAGCAGCAAATACAGAAACCACATTTTCACTACGAGTTGTTAGGACAATCTTACCTCTATTATTCTCAAACCGAAAAGGTTCTAGAAATTTCTCCCACATGTCTCGTTGATCATGCCAGACATCATCTAAAACAACTAAGAAGGTCTTTTCTGTCAATTTTTCTTCGGTTAGTTTGAAGTAAATCAAAATTATCCAGGATACAGGGAGAAGAATCTATTCCCCCTATTATTGTCCTTCTAATATGAAGAGGGTCTGGATTTTCAGCAACATACACCCATGCTTTGACATCATTGTATCATTGTAAACCAATTGACATCATTGTAAACCAATTGAGCCAAAGTAGTTTTTTCTATCCTGCCCATACCCACAATATGAATCACAGTCACAAGTGATTCAGCATCGCATGTATCATCTAACAGCAAATTGATTATGTTCTCCTTGTCTTGGTCCCGACCAAATACGTCAGAACTTACAACAAGAGATGTTGACGGGATTTTCCATGATGTGTCCAACTTGGCACTCTCTTTCAGACCAAGTTTACCTTTTTGTCCTACAACGGACTCTAGTGTGCCAACTATTTTTTCATGACATTGACACCACTATCTTCAATACATGAATCAATATAGTGAGACCAGGGAGAAGAGTTACCTAGATCCCTTGGAGTGGCAGTGGCAGCTTTAGTCGCGAGTTCATCGAGCAAGTCATCAGCCATATAGAGCGCATCATGGAGATCAACAAACCACTTCTTCACTCTATTGTTACCGAACTGCTTCAGCTCAGCATCATCAAGCACATGTTCAACATCACACAGATAATCATCCAATTTTTCAAGCAACATCCGAGCAGAGTAGTCACCTTCGAGGATAGAGTCATCTTCAAGTATTAAAGACATCTTCTTTCAAATAGCATCAACAAAAGAAGAGAGATAAGCTCCACCTTCAAGTTTTGAAGCCATGATGCAAAATTAGGTGCAGCAGATGATGAGAAAAGAATGAAAGGGGTTGAGAGAAGTTGTTGTAGCTAGATCGATATAATGTATTCAGATCTCTGGGTTTTCTCAAGCACAACAGATATCCAAATAACAAAACGGATATCCAACTAAGTAAATGGCTACTCGGGAATCGATCACCTCGAGACCAACAAAACGGAAATTCAAATAACTCAACGGATATCCAAATAAGTAAACGGCTACCCAGGGATCGATCACCTCGAGGCCAACAAAATGGATATCCAAATAATAAAAAATGGTTTCCCTGAAATCGATCACTTCGAGGCAAACAAAACGAATTTCCAAATAACAAAATGGATATCCAAATAACAAAAAATGGCGGCCCGGGGATCGATCACCCCGAGACCAACAGAACGGATATCCAAATAACAAAACAGATATCCACATAACAAAAATGGCGGCTCAGGGATCAATCACCCCGAGGCCAACAAAACAGATATCCAAATAATAAAACTGATATCCAAATAAGTAAATGGTGGCCCGGAGATCAATCACCCCGAGAACAACAAAAAGGATATCCAAATAAGTAAACAGCGAGTCGAGGATCGATCACTGCGAGGCCAACAAAACGGATATCCAAGTAACAAAACGAAAAACGGTGACTCGAGAATCGATCACTTGCGAAACCAACAAAACAGATATCCAAATAAGTAAATGGCTACCCCCAGAAACTGATCACCTCCGAGGCCAACAAAACAGATATCCAAATATGCTAAATAAGCAAAGTATTAAAATAAGTTCACAATAACGGCCCAAAAAGGCCAAACAAAACAAGCATAAACTGACGGTCTTCCAACTCACGGAAAGCCAAACTCACTAACATCCCGCCATTCGGCGCAGAATGACATCACGCCCTTTCCAAGTACCTCACGGCATCCCCATAATAGAAAACCAAAAAACAAGCTCCTTGCCAAGTCACAACGGCGAGGAAAAGGTTCCTCCAGCGATGAGACCGAGCACGCTCACTCTCTCACTCTGGGGGAAACTATTACGGACCCGATTCTTGGGTCCCACACCGGAACGGCCTCCGACCCGGTTATCAGGGGTTTGTCTCCTTTTAACGGCCCTAACCGGTCCTACAATCTCTAACCAACATTCGAATTCAAATACCTCTCTTATCTTAGTTAATAGTCAGATTAGAAAAGATGAGATAACTACCACCAGTTATATAAAAGGGTGCCAGAGGCCCCCTCAGGTACTCACTCATTCCTCACACCTCTTAGATCTATTATGACTTGAGTGTCGGAGTGTCTTTGTAGGTACTCACCCCATTGCTCCAGTTAGATAATCTGGCAACCGCCTCAACTCGCAAGTCCCCGATCCATCTCACAATTCGTACCAGAGACTTCTGGTACAGAATACACGAAAACAAAAAATTATAAAAATAATATTAATATTAATATTTATATTATCTCAAATATTTAGAAAAAAACATTCTATCCTTTGTTTTTTATTTAAAACCTAACTTTTTTTTGACAGTATATTTAAAACCTAACTTGTCTTTTGAGACAATGATTAAAATAATTGAGTTGTGTTGTGAAATAAATAAATAAATAAAGGAGATATAACGAATATAATAAGTATAAATAGAAGACTGGAGAGTTGATATTTACTAATATAATTATCTCACTATAATATAAGTAATTTATATATTTACTATTATATTGCAACTTAAAAAAACTCACTGAAAAATAGTAAGAAAGAGAATTTTATATATTATTACAGTGTAAGAGAGAAAGAGATAGAGAAATGTTTTGTTTTATATATTGTTGTGTGTTCTTGTATCAGAATTAAGTTCTCTATTTATACACGTACAGGGTCATTACTTTCAAACTTCATTAAATATAATTTCTCTTGAAAACCTGAGCCTTCCACCTTTGGAAAGATTGAACCGCCCATTCCTTGAAAAAGTCTCAGGCTATTAAATGGGCATCCATCGCATCACAATACTCCCCCATGGATGTCCATTTAGGATTATACCTCATTAAAACATTACTAAAAAAAAATTTAGTGGAAAAAAAATTTAGT
Source organism: Arachis hypogaea (assembly GCF_003086295.3). NCBI lineage: Eukaryota > Viridiplantae > Streptophyta > Magnoliopsida > Fabales > Fabaceae > Arachis > Arachis hypogaea. The sequence goes on along the minus strand of NC_092054.1, from coordinate 5,888,880 downwards.
GAAGGAAAAAGAGTACAAAATCCTTTGTGATGGGGACTGCCTCATTAAAAACCTTCTCAAGAAAAACCCAATGGAAAAAAAACCTGATCAAGGGAAAAAGAGTACAATCTCCCCCTCTTATCAACATTATTTAATATCTCGAAATCGACCCATCCTAATCTGATGTACCAATCTTTCAAAGGAGGATTTTGGGAGTGACTTTGTGAACAAATCTTCCAGATTATTGCTTCAGCGGATCTGTTGTACATCAATTGTTCCTTGATTTTGGAGGTCATGAGTGAAGAAGAATTTGGAAGAAATATACTTTGTTCTATCACATTTGATGCATCCACCCTTAAGTTGAGCAATGCATGCTGTATTATTTTCAAATAGAACAGTTGGAACTATCTTATGATCAATCAGTCCACAAGATGATAGAATATATTGGATCAAACTCTTGAGCCAAAAACACTCGCGGCTTGCTTCATGTATCGCTAGTATTTCGGCATAATTAGAGGATGTTGCAGCTAGGGCTGGAAGTGAGTCAAGCCAACTCATGAGCCAGCTCGAGTTTAACTCATTAATAGCTCGATAAGCTGAACTCATGAGCTGGTGAGCCGAGCTTGAGCTTGGAATTGAGCTCATAAATTAAATGAGCCGAGTTTGAGTTTGGATAAGTTTAGCTCATTAGCTCGTGAGTTAGCTCGATTATATATATAATATTAAAAATATAGATTAAATACATATAGGATATGCGTATTAATAATTTAATATATATTTTTACACACACACACATATATATATAATTTTACACACACACACATATATATATATATATATTAATGTTCTTAATTATTTAAAATTTTATAGTCATTTTTTATATATAATTTTGATGTAGGACATAAATAAAAAATTTATAATTGATAGATAAACAATATATAAAATTTATTTTTTAATATTTTTTAATATATATAAGTTATAATTTATTGATATAGAATTATAGATTATGTTCCTATTATTTGAGACAGCTCATGACTTTCGTTGAGCCGAGTTTGAGCTTACGAAATAGGCTTGATTGTTAATGAGTCGAGTCATGAGCCAAGCTTAATTTTCATGAGCCGAGCTTAAGCTTGGTCTAGCTCAACTCATCTCGGCTCACTTCCAGCCCTAGTTGCAGCAATCGTCTATTTTGTGGACCTCCATGATATAGCTGTACCACCATATATGAACAGGTATCCTGTTTGAGATCTCCCTTTTTGTGGATCATTCAAGTATCTTGCATCTGCATAGCCAACTATTTGTGACTTGGATCCATATGGATAAAACAATCCCATATCAATCGTTCCATGAAGATATCGAAAGATTTGTTTGATTCCATTCCAATGTCTTCTGGTTGGAGAGGAACTATACCTTGCTAGAAATTCATCGCAAATGATATGTCAGGTCGTATATTATTAGCAAGATACATTAGCGCTCCAATGGTACTAAGATATGATACTTCAGGACCAAGGATATCTTCATTTTCTTCTTTAGGGGAATTGATCATTTTTCACATCCAAAGACCTTATGATCATTGAGATACTTATTGGATGTGACTTATCCATATAAAATCTTTTCAAGATCTTTTCTGTGTGTGTTGTTTGATGAACAAAGATCCTATTTTTTGTATGCTCGATTTGCAAGTCGAGACAAAATTTAGTCTTTTCAAGATCTTTTATCTCAAACTCTTCTTTTAGAACTTTTATAATTGTTGGAATCTCTTTATCAGGGGTTCTAATGATATTTAAATCATCAATGTACACAGCAATTATAATGAATCCAGATGCATATTTCTTTATAAAAACTCATGGGCAGATATCATCATTCTTAATTCCGTTTTTGGTCAGATACTCAGTAAGACGATTATACTACATTCGTCCAGATTGCTTTAGACCATATAAAGATCTTTGCAATTTGACTGAGTATAATCCATGTGAATATTCATTGGACAATTTAGATATCTTTAATCCTTCTGGGACTTTCATATAGATATCACAATCTAATGAGCCGTATAAGTAGGCTGTTACCACATCCATTAAATGCATATGTAGTTTGTGGTATGCGGATAAACTAACCAAATAATGCAATGTTATTGCATCCATTACATGGGAACATGTTTCTTTATAATCTATATCGAGTATTTGTGAAAAACCTTGTACCACAAGTTGAGCTTTGTAGCGTACAACTTCATTTTTCTCATTTCGTTTTCTCACAAATACCCATCTATATCTAACCGATTTTACATCTTCCGGTGTATGGACTACAGGTCCAAAGACTTCACATTTTACAAGTGAGTCTAACTCAGCCTTCATAGCTTCTTCCCATTTTGGCCAATCATTTCTTTGTCAACATTCTTCGACTGTTCTTGGCTCAAGATCCTTACTTTCATACATGATATTTAATGCCACATTATATGCAAATATTTCATTGACAATTATTTTATTTCGGTCCCATTTCTCTCTTGTAAAGACATAATTTATCGAGATCTCATTATTTTCACAATTTTCAGGTACTTGAACGTCTTCTGGCATTAAAACTATATTAGAATTTTGGACAACTGCAGGTATATTTAATATGTCTTTATCTTTTTCAACAGGAATAGTATCTACCTCTTCTTTTTCGAGATTTTTGTCTTTGGAACCAACAGGCCTACCACACTTTTGGCGTGAATTTGTTTCAGTGGCTATTTATTCGACTGAGACATCAATTCGAATTGGAGCATTTTCGGCTGGTATATAAGATTTAGTTATCCTTTTCGTATTAGAAAATGCATCAAGCAATTCATTTGTTATTCTTTGCAAATGTATAATCTTTTGAACTTCTAGTTCACATTGTTCTGATAGAGGATCTAAATGCACTAACGATGATGCATTCCAATTAAGTCCCTTTTCAGAAAGCTTATTCTCTCCCTCTAATGTCGAAAATTTTGATTCATCAAAATGACAGTCCGCAAATCGGGCTTTAAAAACACCTCACTATAAAGGGAGAATCATATCCAACATATATTCCTAATTTTCTATGGAGTCCCATTTTTGTGCGAGAAGGTAGTACAATGGGAACATATATCGCACACCCGAATATTCTTAAATGAGAAACATTTGGCGTCTGGTCAAAAGCTAATTGCATAAGAGAGAACTGATGGTAACTTGTTGGTTTCAAATGAATAAGTGCTGTGGCATGTAAAATAGCATGCCCCCAAACTGAGGTTGGGAGATTTGTTCTCATAAGTAACGGTCTAGCAATTAATTGGAGGCGCTTAATAAGTGATTCTGCTAACCCATTTTGTGTGTGAACATGAGCTACTTGATGTTCAATGGTTATTCTGTTAGCCATACAATAAGCATCAAAGGCTTGAAAAGTAAATTCACCAGCGTGATCAAGACAAATTGCTTTTACTAGATTTTCTGAAAACTGTACTTTTAATCGAATAATTTGAGCAAATAATCTCGCAAATGCCAGGTTGCGAGAAGACAATAAGCACACATGTGACAATCTCGAAGATGCGCTTATTAGAACTATAAAATATCTAAAAGATCCACATGATGGATGAATAGATCCACATATATCGTCTTGAATCCTTTCTAGGAATTCTGGGGACTCAAATCCAATCTTTACTGGTGATGGCCTTAAAATTAGCTTTCCTTGAGAACATGCAACACAGCAAAATTAACTAGATTTAAGAATCTTCTGATTCTTTAGTGAATGTCGATGGGAGTTTTCAATAAGAATAAATTACCATTTGTACCATGAAAGATACAGACGCTGACAAATGTACCTATATAAGAATAAAATGACAATTGTAACCACAGAAGATCATTTCTGTGTGCCAAGAGTACCCTAACGGACCAATTACGTAACCAATGTCTGGGTACTCTTGGCACACGGAGGCTATCTTTCGTGGTTACAATTGTCGTTTTATTCTTATATTGATACATTTGTCAGCGTCTGTATCTTTTATGGGTACAAATGGTAATTTATTCTTTTCAATAATTCTCCTCGTCATGGTTGTTCTCGGATGACCCAATCGATCATACCAAGTTATGAATTCATTTGGGCTGGTAAACTTCGGATTTACAATGACATGTGATTTAATTGCACTAATTTTAGTATAATATAACCCAGATGAAAGTGAGGGTAACTTTTCTAATATAACCTTTTTATTTGAATCATGAGTTGTGATATATAAGTATTCATGATTTTCCTCATTCATTGTTTCAATATAATATCCATTTCGTCGAATATCTTTAAAACTCAATAAGTTCCTTAGAGACTTAGTAGACAATAGTGCATTATTTATTATGAATTTTGTTTCTCCAAGAAACAAAATTATAGCTCTTCCAGAGTCTTCTATCACATTGCCTGAGCCAATAATAGTATTAACATATTCTTCTTTTGGCGCAAGATGAGTAAAATATATTACTTTTGAGAATGGTGTGTGAACTTGCACTATCTGCAAGGCAAACATCTTCACTATATGTCCTTGCCATTTTCTTCAATGACAAATAATAATAAAATGAGTAGAAATATTTACACGGTAAAATTATTTTCTTGATTGAAAATATTTTTTTAAGAAGTATAGTATATACTAAAAATTTTATTATTATTATCTTGGCACATTCAATAATTTTGAAATTCATAAATATTTTATTAAACATTATTTATATACATCGTACTTGAAATTCAGATGCATAGAAAATAAAACTTTAACAAGAAGTTTTTTATATTATTTATTTACATGAGTACTTAACAAACCCACATATAAAACTATTCCATCGTTAATCAAATGACCAATATTTCCTTCAGCATCCTCAAAGAAATCATATACTTCATAATGAGTAGTGTAATTTTCAGCATCGTTTGAAACAAAATTCGTCTCCTTTCTTTTGTCGTCATTTTTCAAAGATGCTTGATAAAGATCGACTAGGTGCCGTGGGGTACAACAGTTACGCGACCAATGGCCCTTTTCACCACAACGGAAATATTTATCCTCTATTAATTTATTTTGCCCATTGTTTCTTTCTTTATCCCACTCTGGTGAGATTCTTTCTTGTGAACATAATTTTCTTTTCTATAATTTTTTTGGTTGCCAAAACCTTGCCATTTACCTCTTTTGGGGTTATGATTTGCCGTATTTGCTTCGGAAAATGGAGCGGCGGCTGGACGCGCTTCATGATTTTTTAAAAGCAACTCATTGTTGCATTCAACAACAAGAAGAGAAGAAATTAACTCAGAATATTTTTTAAATCATTTTTCTCGATACTGCTGCTGCAGGAGGTTGAGAAAGTTTTCTTTAACATATCATTATCAGTTATCTTTTTCCCACATAATTTCATTCGTAAGGTGATTCGAAACATTGCTGAATTATATTCATTTATGGATTTAAAATCCTGTAGACGCAAGTGCATCCATTCATATCGAGCATAAGAAAGTATCACTATCTTTTGATGATTATACCTTTCTTCAAGGTCTTTTCAATAAACTGCAAGATCTTTTAATGTGAGATATTCATTTTCCAATCCTTCATCAAGATGACGACGAAGGAAGATCATGCCTTTGGTTTTATCCTTCTGTGATGCATTATTTTTATCCTTAATGGTATCTCCAAGATCCATTGAATCAAGATGGATTTCAGCATCTAGTATCCATGATAAATAGTTATTTCCAGATATATCAAGAGTATTAAATTCAAGATGAGAGAATTTTGACATAATAAAAATTTATTATTTGAATCTTCCTAAAATTTGATGAGAGTCTCATGCTGATAATGTGTTGTGAAATAAATAAATAAAAATATAATAAATATAAATAAAAGACTAATATAATTATCTCACTATAATATAAATAATTTATATATTTACTATTATATTGCAACTTAAAAAACTGGTGGAAGCCAATAACGGTGGGGTGGCAAAACGGGTTGAACCCGTCAGGTCGATTCGCTAAAAAAGGCGGGTCGAACTAGGATTTGGAGCCCGCTAAATTAAAAAAAATTTGCCAAACCCGCACCGCCAAATTGGCAGATTTTGGTGGGGCAAAGCGGGCCAGTCCGTCGGGCCAAAGATTTTTATATTATTATTTTTTTATTAAATAAAAGAGTAATTATTATTATAAAATTAATAATTATAGAATTTTTAAACACTTTTTTTTTGTTTTTATTCTTCTTTTAGTTATTAATTTTATTTATTTTATTTCACAATTTTATATATTTACTCAAATTATGTGACTTATTTTTTAAAATAAAGATAGTTCTATTGACAAATATTATTTTGATCAATTTTATTGAAGTTAAATATTAAAAAAAAATAATAAAAAAAATTATATTATAATTTAACTATTTTTTATTTATATTTTATTTTTTAATTATTATTTTTTGATTAATTTTAATAAATTTTATTTTGAGAAAAGGACAAATTAGTCCCTGACCTTTTAACCCGAGGACATTTTCGTCCCTGAGCATTGGAAAATACATTTAAATCCCTGACGTTCCTGAAAACCAGACCGATCAGTCCCTTCGTCCGTGAGCCACCGTCAGACCGGACGGAAAATGCTGACTTGGCTCCCCCTGTGCTTACCTGGCTCAACGGCGTTCCAGCGTGGCACGTTAGTGGGTTGGAGGACTTGAAAACAGGACACATAAGTCCCTCGAACTCAAAACGACGTCGTTTTGAGTGCTGCCCTAATACTAAAATTCATCTGGGTCGTTCCTTCATGGTGGTGGCTGGTGGTGAGGAGAAGACTTGTTCAGAGTTCAGTAATGGCTACGAAGGGGGCATCATCAACCTCAAGAAGAAGCGTTAGTGGAGGAAGAGAAGAAAATTCTGTTTCAAACTCAGTTGCAGGTGGTGTTCATGCTGACCATCCAGACGACGCCGTCGCCCCTAGGTGTTTTTGTGGAGTTTATGCAATAATGTATAAGTCGAGGACCAGAAGCAACCCTAACAGAATCTTCTTGGGTTGTCCATTCTACAAGGTTAGTTTAAAAATTCTTGCGCTGGTTTGATCTGAGATGGATGCGGGCAGTAGATGATGTTGGTGATTTTGACAGGGAAAGGAACCTCATTGCAAATTTTTTGTTTGGGTCGATGAGCATCTTGCTAGAATAGGAAGCAATTGTTGCATCTGTGACAGCAGAGATTTGGTTGAGAAACATGTTGAAGTTGTAGAAGAGGAAGAGGAAAACGAAGATGAACTGGATGCAAGAATTGCTGTTTTGGAGGAGAAAATTAGTGCTTTGGAGAAGAAGAAAAACCCATTAGCCTTGTGGTTTTCTGTAATTATATTTGCTGTTGTTGTTACCTTTTATGTAGCTAGTGCTTGAGAGATGAACTATAGCAATCATGATGGAGAATGGCATTTTGTAGGTTTATGTTGTGTATTGAAACATGCCATTTTGGCAAGTCATGGATCCTGTAATCTAATTGGAACTCTATTTATAATATTAGTATGTTAAACTTATGTTTTGAATATCTAAATAAACTTGGAAACATTGAGGAATTAGAGGCAGTAGTTGCATACATAATTTAAGATAGAGGATGGTATATTGCTAAACAAGATTTCAAGTTTTTCATAGCCACTGTTTACTAAATCTTCCCAAAATGAAAAAGTCTCCTAAACTGAAAAGTTTGATGAAGCTTAACATGTCAAAAGTAAGCCTCAAACACAAAATACAAGGCATAAGCCAAACTGCAAAATCAACATAACTAAAAGCTACACAGATCTTCACTTCTTAGGCACAATGGTGGGTGGATTAGGGATGAATTTAAACAATCTGGTTCTGGCCGGGCTTGTTGCCGCTAATGTCTCCTGGGTAGCTGATGCACTTGTTCCTGGTACGACTTGAGGTGGTTGTGGGCCAGTGGAGTTTGGCTGACTTTGAGGGGGTTATGGAATGGGACATAGTGGAGCTGGTGGCCTGAATATCTTCTGCTTGGGCCTCATCTTTGCTGGAGCTGCTTGAGTTTTTTGGGCCGCTGTAGATGGAACCTGGAGTGGAGGCCGAAACGGTGTTCTTCTGGTCACTGGTGCGGGCCTGACTTGGGGTGCTGCTGGTGTTGCTGCCACAGGGTTGGAAGGACCTGGGATGACACCACTTGAAACCTGTGTTGAGAGCTGGGTTGACAAGCATTGTAATTAGTCATACAAATTATACATGGTAGTCACCCAATAATCAATCATGCACATTGAACAGATTGTAACTTACATCAGGTGTGGATTGCTGAGTAGTTATGTTATGATCCTGAACAGATGGAGCATCCTGACTAGGTGGAGCATCCTGACCAAAATAGACAATAAATCAACCAGATTACTCCTAAACATATAAAACAGAACTAGTAAATAAATATTCAAGTAAGCACATAAACTCCTATCATAGTTAAGAAATCAAACCATATAACTCCTAAAGCAAATTACTTACACTATCATTTGGAGCTGATTGTGACAGTGGGATGACTGCCATTGTCTGAGATGTGGAACCTTTCTTGGGCTTCTTTGTCTTAGGTTTCCAATTGGGATCAGATGGAGCGCCCTTGCATGTCTTGTAGTTATGTCCCGTTGAACCACACTTACTACAAGTGACTTTGAATGACCTCTTCAACTTATCTCCCTATTGCATCATTGGCTCAGCTGGATCCTTCTGTCTATTATGTACTTTTGGCCTGCCAATTGGTCTCTTTATGGTAGGAGGATCCGGCCTAGAATACTCAGTCCTTGTCCAGAACTCCTCACTTGGCACTGGCTGAATACAATGAGCATATGTCTTGTGTATTGACTCCATGCATAACCATGGATGCACATAATCCTCTGGATGATCATGCCTCTTCCTTATGGCTGCTATGGCATGGATACATGGCATGCCTAACACACAAGATAACAGCATGAACCAGACTTCACTTAACCATTCATTCAGCAAGCATGAAAACCATATATAACACTAAATTCATCATTCAGCCAACATATTGACAGCATGAAAACCATATATAACTCCATCATTCAGCCAAAAACTTAACATCATGAAAACCATATATAACTCCATCATTCAGCCAACAACTTAACATATTGAAAACCATATATTAAAGTAAACTGAGCCAGCAAGTTAACATATTCAGCCAAAAAATTAAAAAATTGAATGCCATTTATTAGAACTAACCAGTCAGCTGCCATTTGCTGCAAGAGCAGGTCTGCCTCATGAGATCAACATCCACCTTTGTAGCTTTACGAGTTACTTCGAAACGCTTGCGTGCATCATCACCTGTCCAGTCGGCACGCCATTTATTGCTAGGGCTTATTAGACGCTCCATCCTCTTCTGCTGAACTGGTGCAAGCTTTCCTGTATAATCACTAAGTAGCTCTTTATGCTTTACCATTCTCCGCATTAGATAGCACCTAATTTCCTCACACATTGTGAGGATAGGCTTGCTTCTGTAGTTGACTATCTTCGAGTTGAATACCTCACACATGTTATTTGTGAGGTTGTCCACTTTTGGCCCGTGGGAGAAATACGCCTTCACCCAAGTTGCTGGCTCAAACTTGGAAAGATATTCCCATGCCCCCTGATTAATACCTTTGAGCTTCTCCATTTGTTCTTTGAACTCGGGTATGGTGGTGCACCTAGCACAATCCCAAACCACCTCCCGAATGTACAAATCCTTAAATCGGTTTATGAAGTTTTTCCAAATGTGCATCACACAGTTTCGGTGATGTGCATTTGGCATCACTTCTTTCAAAGCAGGCAGTAATCCCTAACACAGAACACAAAGGTTTCACAATTAAACATAACTAGTAAATTCTGAACAACTGCATTATTAAACTAGGCATATCAGTGACTAAATGTCTAACTGCAATAGAATTCATATGGAAATAATTAAACCATTATCAATATTATAAATAGTTGTTAGTGTTACCTTCTGTTGGTCGGACATGAAATTCCAACCATGAGTCTGCACATCCCCCAGCTCCTCCTGAAGTAGGGTAAGAAACCATTTCCAAGACTCTTTGGTTTCAGACCTTGCAACTCCGTAAGCAACAACATAAAATTGATTATTGGCATCCTGTGCCACTGCAGTTAGGAGTTGTCCACCGTAGTATGTTTTCAGGAAGCAACCATCAAGGTGGATTAGAGGCCTACATCCACTCTTGAACCCCTGCTTGCATGCCTCTAACCCTATATACAGCTTATCAAACAGTGGAGGGGCTTGAGGAATTGGAGTTACACACACCTCTGCCCTGGAGCCAGGGTTGCTTCTTAGAATTTCAAAATAGTAATCCCTGACATTATTGTACTGCTCCCTCTCATTGCCCATTATCTTCTCCCTTGCTTCCTTAACTGCTCTATAGACCATTTTTGGATGTGCAGTGACTGAGAAATCCTCTCTCAGAAAGTCAATTGCTTCATTTGTTCTCATGTGAGGCTGTGAACTCATTCTCTTCTCCACCTTCTTACTAATCCAATGTTGATCAACAGCGTTACTTCCTAGGTCCCTTGCACAAGTGTGATCGTTTTTGTAAGTCTTCACCTGGTAGCATTGCAGTGATTTATTGTATGATAAATGAACTAACCACGGGCAGTCATCATCCATGCATCCCACCCTAACTCTCTCCCTATCATTTTTAATCCACCTAAGCTCTCTACCCTCAGATATGAAAGAGTCTTTCACAACTTCTTTAAATCTCTCTATGGTTGCAAACCTTGTCCCTAACTCAAACCTGCCCTCTCCAAAAGCATAGTCATCATCAAATTCAGGAAATGTGTGCTTGCTGGACTCATCATCAGTGGAGTTAGGAGTGTGTAAATCCTCAGAATGGTAATCATATATGGGGTCATCATCATCATCCTCTGGGACTGCACTGACATAGAACCTCACAGTTGGACCTCTGTTGGGCTGTTGATCATTGGGCCCAGAATTGGCCTGCTGCTGTATATTGGGCTCACTACTGGGCTGCTGCCTTCTATTCACCTCAGATGTCCCTATTCCACTGCTTTGACCCTTCTTTAACCAACTTCTCCTATTCCTATTCACACCTGTCTTCTTTGCAGCTGGCTTCTTGGCACATGGCTTCTTTGCAGATGGCTTTCTTGGAGACTTCATTTTTACCTTTCCCTTACTTACTCTCTTCCTCTTGCGTGCTCTGTCCTCAGCACTATTATCACCATCATCACTGTCACTTTCATATCCGGATGGTGGTGGTTTATACGGCTCATCCTCCGTACTCTCATATCCATCATCTGAAGATGAAATCTGAATCTCTTCTAACACAGGACTCTTGCCTTTTTTTCCACCATCCTCCACAATCTCAGGCTCATCAATAGGGTGGTCAAAGTACAGGTAGAACTCATTCGTCTTTGTATTTTTCATTTTGTTCTCTCGCATGGCATTGATCCCTGCATCCCCTGTCAAACTGTGCAGCCCCGACTCAACATCTTCACTCAATGGATCATACCAATAAACTGCCCTGTACGACTGGTACCCCAAGCCTTTAAAAAGTGTGATCAAATCCCCAAAATTCACAAAATTCAGGTCCATTTCGGGGAATTTCTCTACCTTTCCATTCTGATAAACAAGGGAACCATTACTGTTTCTAACAAAACTACCTCCATGGTGGAAAACTGGCACCACAAACACATCTACCATCTGGAGAAAAAAATAAGAACAGAAATCAACGATCAACTACCTCTACACTCATACATCAATCTCCTACAAAAAATAGAAACAGAAAACAACCAAGAACTTTCTTTTGCCCTAACATTGAATCAAATTCCCTGTTACAACGCACATACAATTTTTACATTGCTATCACCATGCACGTACAACAGTTCATACTTTCATTACTATTGAACTACACAATCGACTCAATAAGCAATGGAACTGATTCTTACCTTCAGTGACGAAGACGGCAAATCAGACTGGATTCAAACCTAATGCACGTCGGAACCTTCTCAGGCTAGATGGTGGTTTTTTTTGGAGGGAGAAACAGAGCAACTCCTGTCTTTGATCTTTGGTCTTCTTTAGGGTTTTATGTAATTCTGTCAAAGGGTTGTGGGTGTAATAGAGATTATACACAAGGAAAGGGACGAGACTGTATATAAGGGGCAGCACTCAAAACGACGTCGTTTTGAGTTCGAGGGACTTATGTGTCCTGTTTTCAAGTCCTCCAACCCACTAACGTGCCACGCTGGAACGCCGTTGAGCCAGGTAAGCACAGGGTGAGCCAAGTCAGCATTTTCCGTCCGGTCTGACGGTGGCTCACGGACGAAGGGACTGATCGGTCTGGTTTTCAGGAACGTCAGGGATTTAAATGTATTTTTCAATGCTCAGGGACGAAAATGTCCTCGGGTTAAAAGGTCAGGGACTAATTTGTCCTTTTCTCTTTTATTTTTCAAATAAAAAATAAAAGTCAAACAAACTAGTCCGTCAATCCGTCAATTCGGCATATTAAAGCGGAACCAACTAGCATTTTAACCCATCTTAATTGGCAGAAAGGGCCTAGACAGAACGGAGCGAGTTGGGACAAGGCCACTTTGCGGCTGATAAATAACGGTGACGCACTTCAGTTCCACCCACTGATCAAAAACCCTAACCTTAACCCTAGTTCACTTCATCTCTTCTGCATATTCTTATGTACTCTGAAAATCTGATAGTGTCCGCTGAAAACCCTAGACCCTTCGCGTTTCAGCAACATCTGTCTTCTTCTTCGTCTACTACTAATTCGGCCAACGCGAAACCCATGAGCAATGAGATCGCACAGATGCCTCCCCCTTCCACTCTCGGTTGCAGGTTCAATGCTATGCTCAAGCTGCGCGACGACGAGCTCAGGGCCACCGCCGCTCACGTGCCCCCTCCGTCTACGGAAGAAATCGTTCAGCTGTACGAGATGCTGCTGTCAGAGCTCACGTCCAATCAGAAGCTCATTATCAACGATCTCACCTTCATCGCTGTGCACCAGAGGGAGCATGCCAGGGGCATCGCCGACGCTATCTGCGCTCGGATTCTCAAGGTCTGTCTCGGTTTCCGCGGAAAAGTTCCTCTCTTTTTCTTTTTGTTCTCGGAATTTCGTAAAAATCCCATTTTGGAGCTAGGATCGAAGATACTGCCACTGTTATATTTGGGTGAAAGTTTCAGTTTTCGTAACTTGAATGACAGAAGTTGGGTTCAAAGTCTTTCGGATTTTATTTTATTTTGTTGTTTTTGACTTTTTGTTTCTAACAATGAAAGGGGTGTGTGTGTGTGAGAGAGCGGACTTCAACTTGGGTTCAAACTCTGCTATTTCTGCTTTTAGGTCTAATCTTATCTGAAAAGCAATGTCGCCCAGACATAGAGTGAACAAATGGGTTATCCTCAACTTGTACTATATTATGTGTATTATCATCATTCAACTAAAACAATTAGTTGCTAATGGTCATTCAAAGAACAGGAATTAGTGCAATCTAACTGATTAGAAAAGGGAAGATTAGGTGAAAGTATGCAAACACGTTTGAGTACTTTAATTCCTTTCAGGAAACTCTAAGGGGGCGTGCAAATTGAATCTGGCTTCGTATCTAAAGGAAGTTGTTACTTTACTTTTGCTGAATTGAAGTCTTGCTATAACTTGCCAAAGAAAGGTCCATTATCGGGTATTTGATTATATATAGGCTTAGGAACACTTTCTCAGATTCCTTTTCACAAATACAACAGATCAGAAGAAATGATATACCTAAATTCTATATTGTTAATGATGGACTACAGCTATGTAATTTGTGACTAAGTGGTAGAGAGTTAGTTTGGGGTTGATTTTTAGAACCTCTGTTGAATTATACGCCTTATTATGCCACTTGTTGAATCTCCTTTGTGCAGGTGCCTGCAGAGCAAAAGCTTCCTTCACTCTATCTCTTGGACAGTATAGTGAAGAACTTTGGAGAGGAATATGTTGGATACTTTGCATTACGCCTGCCCGAAGTAGGTCAATTAGATTCACATTATTGTTTTACTTTGTATCATTTTGTTCTGTTCACTGAAACTTCTCGTTCTGTTCTGTCTCCAGGTTTTCTGTGAGGCATACAGGCAGGTTCAGCCTTATTTGCACCCTGCTATGCGCCATCTCTTTGGCACCTGGTCAGAAGTCTTTCCACCGTCTGCCTTACGCAAGATTGAAGCTGAGTTGCAACTTTCTCAAGTAGTTAATAATAGTCAATCGTCCAACATGAATCCCCTCAGAGCATCTGAATCTCCTAGTCCAAGTCATGGCATACATGTAAATCCAAAGTACCTGCAGCAGTTGGAGCGCTCAACTGTGGATAGTGTAAGCTCTTCATTGGCATCTCTGTCTTTCATACAAAAAATGTCCAGGGGCTAGTCTGACACTTGTTTTTATCAGCTTATTCCCCAAGGTTGTAATTTTTATAGAGCTGTTTTTTGTACACACGTTACCCCAACCAGAGTAAATTTTTGTGACAAATATCTTGTTTCATCTCAGATGTTAGGATCTTTCTCTACCCGTTCTCCTCTCCTCTCCTCTCTCTCCCTCTCTCTCTCGCTCTCTCTCTCTCTCTCTCACACACACACACACACACACACACACGCACACACACACACACACACACATGGGCGGGTTCCGGACTGGTGTGGCTGTGGTTGTCGCCCTGTGCTTAGGTGGTTAGCGACTGAGACACATCCTAACAAGCCCTTCTTTAGTTGCCCCAACTATAATGTGAGCGAAGGTAACTGATTTGTAATCTAATGCTTTTTTTTGTTGTGATATTAATTTGAGGAGGGTTGTTTGCAGACAAGTGGGAAAAAATGGTGTGGCTTATTCGTCGGGGATGATTGTGTGCAAGAGGAGCTGCTTGAAAAAGCTGTTCCAGGAGATGATGATGGTGAAAGGAAAATGAACTTTGCATGGCGGGTGGACAAGATGGAAGCAGACATTAGAAATCTGAAATTCATGACTCAAGTTCTTGGGTTTGGGTTGTTGGTAGTTGTAGTTTTTGTAGGAATGGTGCTCTTAAAGCGTTGAGAACATGGCAATGTAACAGAGTACCTAATTTAATGAATGAAAGTTTTTTGGGGTAACATCACAAGGTTCTGTTATTGATGTTAGTTTTCTATAATATAATATCCTGTTAGATGAACAAACAGCACATGTTAATAATTAATAGAAAGGCTGATTCAAACCATCCATAGTATTACTTAATCTAAATCAAAATATGACAAAGCATTAATAGTTTTTACACATTGAAGCCATAAGTATTTGGCCATAGCAAGTAATATGGCATACTTGACTAAAATTAACAAAATGAACTATACTTTAGAGTGAGCACAGTCACAATTTTTTTTGACAAAAGATGAACAATTCGCATAAGTAATGTCCTGGTATTAAGTTTCACTTCTTTCGTGGGTGCTTAAATCCAGGAGTCGATACAAACTTTAGAAAATTTGTGAATCGTGAGATTGTGGTTGAACTTGCATCCTTCATTGGATCCAGTGCTGTAGTGGGGGTTGGCGATGGTGATCTTCTAGTAGGTAATTTTGTAGGTCTTGTGGCTAGTTCAGCATTTAGTTTAGTGAACTACACAATACACGAACAACAAATGAAAACCCAAACTCATTAGCCACTAAACCTTTTTCAGAGTTAATAGTGAATAATTAATAAAAAAGTATATTAAAGAATTAATGTTAAACCTTTTAAGAATCTTCTGGTTCAGAACAACTTGGCTGTGATAGTTCAATCTCTGAAACTTGACCAATTGGAGCATCATTTGCTGCAATCGGAATATTGTTTATAGCAGTAGCAGTAGCTGTACCTGTAGTAATTGCAGTTGCAGTGGCCTGGGCAGTAGCATTGGCAGTAGGTGTGGATGAAGTAGCAGTTGCAATGGCATGGGGAGTAGCATTCTTAGGATCTTTAGCAGCCTCCACAGCCTTTGCAGCAGCAGCAACATCAAATGCCTTCTTCTTTTCACACCCTCTCTTGGTATGACCCTTTTGCAAACAATACATGCAGGTGAATTGTCGAACTTGTTTTTTCATGGTTGCACCTGGCTTAGCTTTCTTGCTAAAACTTGTGCCTTCGTCAGAGTCCTTCCTCCTCTTTGTTTGAAGGTTGCCTGACTTCCTCTTGATTGGTGGTGCCACTGGCCTGTTATACTGACTTTGTTCCCAGAAGGCTTGGCCAGGTAGAGGATTAATGTGATACTTGTATGTTTCTTTATAAGACTCCATGGTTATCAATTTGTGGCAGAAGTCTTTAGGGTGCTTGTTTACTCGAGCCAGTGCAACACAAGCATGAATGCATGGAATCCCTACAAATAATCATTTATAGGCAGCTCAAATTACAAACAATCATTTATAAGACAACATTAATTGTTGAAGAAAAAAAAATTGGTTGGGAAATAGAACCTGTCAACATCCAAAACTGGCAGGTACATAATCTTTTTCCAAGTCAACCGCATGGTTGGTAGGACGCCCATGAACCTCAAACTTCTCGCAGCCAGTATCTCCAGCCCATATAGCATGCCAATTCCTGGACTCCTTCCTAACCTTTTCTAGCCTACTTTTGATTACCGGTGGTAACAACCCCAAGTGACTGTCCAACTTGACCTTGTTCTTAGCCATAGTCCTCATGACGAACATCCTCACCTCTTCTAGAAGGGTAACTATTAGCTTTCCCCTTACTTCCTTGATTTTTGAATTGAATACCTCACAAGCGTTGTTGCAAATTGAGTCTAGTTTGGGGTTGTGTCTGAACTGTGACCTTGTCCATGCCTCTCTAGACCACTTGTCAAGATACGCCCATGCATCCTCGTTCATCCTCTTGATCCTATCCATGTATTCCTGAATCACAAGAATTGAGAGAGATGAACATTGTGCATACAACAAATATTGACTAACTTAAAGTAAAAAGAGACCACTGTCCTTACATACCTTAAACTCTTTAAAGGTAGTTTCTCGTGCGCACTCCCATAATAGTCCCCTTAGCTCCAAGTCCTTCTACTGCTTGTTAAAATTTTGCCACAAATGCCACACACAGAAACATTGACCCACATCAGGTATCACCGCTGTCATGGCAGACAGTAATCCCTAAAGGCAGCAAATATCATGTTACAGAAACACATACAACAGCAATAACAACTTTTCATGGTAAATCCTTACTCTATCACTCGTTCACCATAATAGCCCCTAACTTTAATCATCATTCACCATAATAATCCCTAACTTGTTCAGTCGTTCACCATAATATAGTCCTTAACTACCGTTCTCGTTCACCATAACAGTCCCTAAATTGAACCATTCAGACTCTATCTAAGTTAAACAAGTAAGCAAGTATAACAAATATAGTAATTAATCAAACAAGAACACAGTTTACAATCATCAATCACAGAATTTGTCTACACTTTATGTACTACTAAGGTGTAAACCAATTGAACACAGTTTACTCCATTCAGTTTAATATGAGATCATAAAGGTGATGCTAGATGAGTACCTTTTACATATCAGAGATGAAGTTCCACCCATGAGTCTTATAGTCTCCATGGTCTTCATGTAGCAACTCTAGAAACCACTTCCAATTCTCAAAGTTCTCCACTTCTACAATTGTCCACGCAATAACATATATATAGTGATTAGCATCTTGTCCAACAGCAGATAGGATTTTTCCCCCGAATACAGTTTTCAAAAAGGCCCCATTAAGTCCAATTAATGGACAAAAACCAGCCCTGAAACCAGATTTGCATCCACTCAAACAAATGTACATCCTCTCAAAGATGACGTCATCACTAGGTTGTGGTTTTGTGCAAATCTGAACTGTCGATCCCAGGTTGGTCTTCAACAGAGTTTCACCATAGTCCCTCAACATGGCATATTGCTCCTTTGTATCCCCATAAACTACATTCCTAGCATCAAACAATGCCTGTGATATTGAATTCCTATTGAGCGACAAATCGTATTTCGTCTTGAAAAAAGTTGTAGCCTCACAGTTCCTGAAATCGGGATATTTCCTTAGCTTTTTCACCAACTTACCTACTACCCAGTTTCTATTTGCTGCCCTGTTCCTATCCTCTATTGGACAGGTGTGATCATTCAAGAATGTCTTCACTTGTCAGCAACTGTCTCCGTGGTCCCTCGAGGCGTATACGAACCATTTGCAATCCTTCACCTTACATACTGCCCTTACCCTTTTGCTGTCGTTCTTCCTGAACTTCATCCATCTCCCTTCTTTTATAGTAAACTCCCCCACTGCCTATTTGAACTCCCACTTAGTGTTGAATTTCATGCCTACTTCCAAATGCAATTCCCCAAACCTAGCACCGTGCCTAAACATCGGAAATACATCATCCGAACTTTCTTTTCCACCCAGCTCATCCTTTGAATTTGGTGGGGTTTTCATCTCCAAAGAGTGCCATGAATGGGCACCATCCAATTCTGAACCCGGATTAAAAGCGTCATAATTATTAGCCCTGCCCCCCCAACAAATCCTATGTCCACATCTTTATCAGAAACGTCCTGCACAAATGCATCATCATCAACACAAACCTTGGCCTTCCCTTTTTCCTTTCTACTCTCTGGCTAGACCTTCTTTCTTACACTGGGTTTTCTAACTTTCTTCTCGGACAAAGGAATGTTGTCTTCAATGCCCGATTTACCTGAACTATCTTCCGGATCTTGTGGCTTATATGCCTCGTCCTCAACACTCTCATAGCTGTCATGAGAATCTGAGTCAGAGGATAGAATAACATGGTCACCTCCATCTCCCTTTGCTTTGGAAAAACCTTTCCTTGTAGCCTTGGGGGTGGAAGACCTATGACAATATCTCCTAGAACTGGAGACTTTGTTTTGTGTGAGTATGGGTTTGGGTTTGGGAACTGTCTTGGGCTTAGGCTTAGACTTAGGCTTAGGCTTGGACTCCATTTTCGAATTCATATTGATCTTCTTTGGTACTGCATCTTTATCTTGGGGCTTATATGTTACTATGCTCAAACTCATTAGAGGTTCCTCTCGGTAGTAGTTTTTGGAAGGGGGTTTATCACATTCCTAGCATTCGACTTTGCTTGCTCTCCAAGATCCCTCACCTGGTCATCAATGTGCACAATAACATCCTGCCCTTGTAGTATCTAGGGTTCTGAAATACTATGTTTAATGTAGACATCAACTACACCATTGTTCTTTCCACTCTGAGAACACATCTCCCTCAACTCGTTATCAGAGTTTAAATGTCTCAAACCCACTTCCAGGCTCATTCCTAGCACCTACCACCAAACTTCCTTCATTTTCTCATAGCCTAACTCTTTGAAGTAATTTATTAGGTAGAATGTATCCAACATGTCTACATCAAGCTCACCCAAACAGTGCTTATTGTGAGGATAATATGTCCATCTCCCATCCTTACCCTTCTCAAAATTTTTTCCATGATGAAACATTATATATAACACTTCGGCGTCCATCTGCAACATAACAGAAGAAAAAATAAATTTAACACACATGCAACACAAAAACAATAAATAACAACCAAATTATGCACCATTAGAGATTGCCCCTGTTCTATTGAAAAGAAACAGAGCATCCAGCAGCGAACATATCAACAAGAAAAACCCTAACACCATATGGATTCCAACAAAATTTGAATGCATCATATAAGAGTAACTTAAACAATTGCCCGTCCGAAGAATGAAAAATGATCCAAAATTTTTTTTAAAAAATTAACTGACCTTGAAGCTAGATTAAACGGTTTCTCACTCTTTGCTTCAATGGCTTCGCACGGACCTTCTACCAAGTTTAGTGCAACAACAGTAAGAAAGCAGCGAGCAAGCAGCAGTGCCCTAGGCTATCGCCACTGTCTCTGGTTATGGAGGAGGAAAACAAGCGTTGAGTGAGATGAGAAAGTATGAAAAAGACGTAACGAATGACAAACTCTTTACCCAAGCAATCATTACATTCCCTGGGATCAAAGCGGTGACGTTTAGGCTTTAAAACGTTTCACCCATGAAACGACATCGTTTCGTAGGTCCTAGGTGGCAGTGGCTGTGCCACATAAGCAAGTCCGTCACTGAGTCACACCGGAATTCCAGTGAAGAACTATTATATAGCCCGGAGCGCAATCTCGAGGATATGAATAGTGCAATTAGAATATAAGAGGTTAAATTGGTGCACGAGTCAAATCTGAAAGAACACTATGAAAATTTAGGAGGAGTTTGATTGGAAAGATATGACTCCAAGCGAAACATGTGCAATAATTAATTTATAACATGATAAGGGATAAGCATATTCATATTCGTATATACCTAAATAATTGTTATTTGTTAATGTATAAGCAACAAAACCAACAATTCAACCCCGCATAAAAAAAATTTATATGTGAACAAATCAAATCCAATTAAAAATCCATTTTAATTTTTTATGCGTCATTTCATAAGGTTTCACTTTCATATTATCAATCTTAATTCTCATACATAATAATATGAAATTGTTTCTTCTAAAGATTTATCATTTTATCGGTCTGGAAAATGAACAATGATATATTGAAATAGTTTGGTATAGATAATATACTTAAGCTGAATTTAAAAATTAAAATGGGCTAACCGAGGTTAATTCACTTGTTTAGAGAGTAAGTAACTTTTGTCTTTTTTTTTAGATTTGACACTCAAATTTTATAAACTTAACTAAAATACCGAGGTTAATTCACTTGGTTAGAGTAAGTAATTTTGTGTGCTTTTTCTCAGATTTTAAACTCAAATTTCATTGTGTTAAAAGACCAAACTAGAAATGTAAAAAGCTTAAGAAAATTAAGACCACAGGTAGTCACCCAAAAAAAATAAAGTAAAAAACCACTTGCAGATAAAATAGCAACTTAAAATTTCAATGATTTATGACACCTTGCAACATAAAAGAATTTAAACTTCGTCTTGTGCATGGCGATAGATTAGTCATAGCGATAAATTAGTTCTTGGCCTACCCGAATGAAAGATACGGGTAAAAAACCAAAACAAATTCTATATAACCAAAACAACAGAAAAGAGAAGACACTTGATGCCCATATACCTTTTATAAACATGTGTATAAGTGCAGCAGATTACCCTGGATAACATATTAACATAAACTACTGCTGCTTCTAGCGGTTTTGTTACGACCCAAAATGAGCCATGACCGGCACTCAGGAAGATAAACCCTAACAAGTCTAACCGACTCAAATATAAGTTGAATAAGAAAGTTACAAATATTTTAAATAAATTTATAGTTTCTAAAATAAATATTTACATATTTTAACAAAAGGTAAAATAAATAAATATGGATGGATTCTGCCTGTGACATGTAGAGCATATACATCTAGGAACTCGACAAAGAATAAGTACTCATGGCAGATCGTTACTCTTGAATAGAAAGTCTCACATAGTCAAGTATTTCTTCCTGAAAAATATTTTAAAAAAAAAGGGGCGAATTTTGTAACTCAGTGACTAGACAATACATCTATAATCAACATGAGACCATATAAACATTATTATCAAAGTAATTTTAATTAGAAAATAGTAATTGATAATAATAAGTGAATCAATAAGGGAGTTCTCATATAGAAATCAAATCAAAAGTCCACACTTGGGCGTCTCCACCTCTACGGGTAGCCCTTTCCTCTCGTGTGTCCATACGGAATAACAGATCCAACGTGTGACCTACACGTTAGGCTAGCAATGCCCCTGCTAGCTGAGGTCTGAGCCAGATGCATCTAGGTTAACGTCATAACCATCGTTAACTACGATTTTCTAAAACGAGCTTCCTAAACCAATTCAAAACATATAGTTTCAAATACAATAAATCTCTGATCTTTCAAATATAAGGTATCAAATCAAATCGAATCAGATAATAATTTTTCATTAGAAATGTTTCCAATCATATTTTTCAATCATAAGAACATATTTTACCGTTTCAAAGTAATTGAGTGCCAACAAATACTTCAATGCTTGAAAGGTATATATTCGAGTAAAATCAAATATTCTAAAATAATATAAAGCTTACCAAACATATATATAGTCTCATGTAAAATTTATAAGGTATATATGAAGTTCATAAAAATAATTATTCAACTATAATAAATTAATTATTGTAATAAAATCAAAGTTCTTCAATAACAGTTTTATAAATATAATTAAAAACTCAGAATAACATATACCAAAAGGTTATCGGTTAGAAATATAAAGCCTACTCACAACTTGGTCTCAAGAGACCAAACTCAGAACACCAAACTAAAGGGTACGAAAGAGCACAAAATTTGGACTAGAGCAGCTGCAGCTCCAATAGGCAAGTAGAACAGTGAACAGGGGCACAACAAAACAGAAGCGACGATGGCTAAAAGCAGAGCAACGACAACAACATCAGCAACTGTGGTAAAACAGTAGCAGAAACAAAACTGAACAAGCAACCACTAACTAGGTTAAAATGGTGGTGAAATAGAATTGACAGATGTGCGAAATGCTTCCTACAACATTTTCAAAGGGCAAGGGTAGTGGCAAAAGGCTCCAGTGGAAGAAGAATGGAGGATAGAGCACAGCCGGAGGCAACACAGCAGCTCAGCGATGAGCTCCTTCAGTGACGACGACAACCACCGTGACAGCCCCAACAGCGACGACAACCACCGTGACAGCCCCAACAGCGACGACAGCAGCACTGCTCTCTCTCTCTCTCTCTCTACCACTGCTCTGGCCCCTCTCAAGCATGGTGAGGGTGGTGGTAGTGACTCCCACAGGCGCTGCCTTTCTTTTCCCCTCTTCTCTTCTTCATTCCTCCATCACTACCCCTCTCCTTTCTCTTTCTCTCTTTTTGTTTTGTCTTCTGTCCGTGGGATGGGGGTGTATATGATAGAGTGAGTGCTAGTGGGTTTAATTTGGAAATTAGAGTTAGGTTTTGGTAAAAGATATAAGGGTAGTATAGAAATTTTAATAAAATTGGAGGGTTAGATAGTAATAAAAGAAATCAAATGTAAAATGTTTTAAAAAAAATTCAGGACGTTACATTCTACCCTCTTATAAAAATTTTCGCCCTCAAAAATTGATATAGTATGCAAAATATTATGTGGTTTTAACACTTTACCAAACATGAGAAAGAAGTATAATGGAATGAAAACGTTACAAATAGGTTTGTGTTAAAACGATGCGGTTGACATTCATCTACTCTCGTTCCCTTGACGACTCAGATATACATAGCACTTTTTACTTTTTTCATCATTCCCAAAGTACATCCGAATTTTAAACATCAGGACTAACCTTTCAACTTGTACTAAAATCTCCTTAATTTCCTCCTCATAACACTCCTACTTCATAATCTTCTTATGACATCGCACCCCTACAAGTTTTACCTTCTGAGTCCATGAGCTGTGTCCTAGAAACTAACGTATCGCTTGCTATATCTAGAAATCGCACGTGACACTGAAACAAGCTCAAGTTTACTCAAAATGATACAAAACTTATGAAGAGAAAAGCAAACATCATAGATGGTGTTCGCAAGATCTTGGAAGGATGTATAAGATCACAATTAAGCTGTACAAAAACAATGAAGTGTGCCAGAAAGAGTGTCAATCGCATCCTAATAAGAAAACCTGAATCAAGGAACTTTGATAGAAGCAATAAAAGAAGGATGGAGTATTATATCGGAACAAGTTCAAGCGAAATAAAAAGAGTACATAGCTCACAAGAGATAACCACTAAAGTCGATGTCAACGTTCACGAAGGTTTAAGAGAATGATTAGGAACACAATCAAGTAGGATATCCATCAACAATGGATACAGCTAAGAGAGAATCATTTCCAATCTCAAAGGAAAAGATATAAGACGAACATTTCAAAAGAAATAATAAAAGTATAAATGCTATCACGTCAAACAAATTCAAGTTGAAATAAAAGGTGCAGAGTTTATGAATTGAATATTAATAAGGGTTAAGGGCAAAGTTTTTTTTTTTATTTCCTCAAGAACCTTAGAGGATACCTAGATGCACAATCAAGCAAGGAGTAACAAAGAAAGCAAAGTAAAACAACATAAATTAAAAATACGACAACACAATTTAGAATAGCCAACTTGACAGTCATAAAAATTAAAAACAGCAACTGTCACAAAAATCAATATGCTTCCTTTCCTATTCTATAGAAACCTTCAACTAAGTGCCTTTTAGATTATCATCACGACTTTGGATATTAAGTAACTATGTCATTATAAAATTTAATATCTCATGACTTTAAATAGTAGATAAGTTATGTAAAGCATGACAAGAATTATAATTGATCTCCTTGTCGTCCTTTATGCCAAAATTTACATATACATTTAACTCATTCTTGTCATCGTTGTAAAATAAAGTTAAATGATTTCCTACAATCATACAAGACTTAGTATGAAGTTACAAATTAAATTCGCATATAAAATAATAATAATAGAACTAAAACTTGAAGTACTGGTAATTAACACACTAAGATCAATTATAATATCAACTTTTTTATTTTTATTTTTATTTTTATTTTAACATAATCCAAGCACATAGCAAAAGAATTTTAGAAAAATGGTATGGGATCATATTTCTTGTAAAGATAAAATACTAAAAAGAAAATTCACCTTTATAAATAGTTAATTGAACTTAAAGCTCGTGAACTAAGGACAAACTCATATATATATCATAAGAATAAAAAACTTTTATAATATCATAAGAATAAAAAACTTTTTTTTTAATACACAAAGTCTTTCACAAATTTTCAACTCGGAAGTGAGGTTAGGAAACACAAAATAACAACTAAATACAAATCAAGAAACCCAAAAGTCCAATCACAAAAGAAATTGACTTGCTTGTTACTTAAAAAATCTCAATGATCTCTATTAATATGTCATATAACCACATTTTGGGTTCAAACATACTAAGAATCCACTTATCACTCTTTTCTTCATATGCATTGTTCTGAGTTTTCATATATACGAATTGTAGGTTTGTAGCTTTCTAGGGAACACTTATGTCATGGCCATGGACACACTCCAACGCTACCGTATCAGCACTCAGACTTACTCAACCTTTTGAGCTAAGGCCAAGTCAGCCTAACCCTTAATACTTAGCAAGAAAGCTAAGAACACAAGAGAAAGAAAGTTTTGGTGGAAAGAACACTTTATTACTCAAGTGCTTATTACAAATGACTTACACACCCAAACTCTAACTCTCACCCCTATTTATAACCATCCACCTCCTTAATGGATGGTTATGATTAAATCTAATTAACGGTCCAGATTGATCATCTAGAACCTTCACTACACATATCTATCCTACCACATTCCTCTAAATATTTCAAGATTATTCCATACTACTATTCATACTTTTATATACATGCATACTCTTCTAAATTATCTATGACCTTCCAGAGTCTTCTAGAACCTTCTAGGATATTCCAGAACTTTCTAGGACATTCTAGAATGTTTCAAAACTATCTAAAGCGTTCTCAAACACTCTAAAAAACTATACACACACACACACCGTTAAATCTAACCTTCTAAAATTTACCGTGACATTCTCTCCCACCTAATGCGTAGACGTCCTCGTCCGTTCTGTTCACGATAGCGCTCTAGGTGTTCTTAGAATTGCCATAGGCCTTCACGAGCTTCCCAGCTAGCTTTGGTTATCGGGAGTCCTTTCCACTTGATCAAATATTAGATACTTGGTGGTACTCCTCTTCGTCGCACGACGCAATTAGCTAAGATCTCTTCGATTTCTTTATCAATGGATCTAATCACCACAGGTGGAGCATGACTCGAGTCACCTCTACTCAGTTTATCTTGGTCTTCATGATATGATTTAAGCATGCTCACATGGAAGACGAGATGAATCTTCATAAAGGGAGGGAGTTGTACTTTGTAAGCAACCTCCCCAACACGTCCAAGATCTCAGATGGCCCTTCATATTTGTGGATTAAGCCCTTATGAACCTTGCAAAAGGCTTTGAATTGTTGTGAAACAAGTTTAGTCATTACCTTATCTCCCACTTGATAGCTTGCAGACCTCCCCTTCTTATTTGTCAATTTCTTCATTCTCTTTATAGCTTTGTCGAGGTAATAACGAGTGACATCTTATTTAGGGCTTAATTTCTTCTGAGTTTGGAAATAACTTGTAGCCACATTGTCTGTCTTGATGATGAAGTGTGAACCAAGCAAGTAGTGGAGCCAAATTCTCAAATAATGGACCACCGCGGTCATCTCCTTCTCTTGGATAGTATATCATCTATCTGTAACATTCAACTTGCGACTCTCAAAGGCAATAGGATGCCTTCTTGCATCACAACCCCTCCAATAGTGTAGTCAAAAGCATCAGTGTGGACTTTAAACACCTTTGAATAGTCAAACAGTGCTAGTACTGGTCCTTTTGTGATAGCAACCTTCAACTTATCAAAGGCCTTTTGACACTACTTTGACCATTTTCAAGAGTGATTCTTCTTGAGAAGATCAGTTAATGATGCAGCCTTGGCAGAGTATCCCTTGATAAACCTCCGATAGTAATTAGCCAACCCAAGGAATGACCTCAATTCAGATACCTTGTTTGGCAGCTCCCATTCTTTGATAGCCTTTACCTATTCTTCATCCATGCAGAGAGTTCCATCCTTAATGATATGTCCCAAGAAGTGAACTTCGTCCGATGCAAAAGAACATTTTTCCTTCTTCATATATAGCTTATTCTCTTGCAAGATCTTGAACACAGTTTGTAAGTGTTCTACATGTTCTTCCAAGGTATTGCTATAGACAACAATGTAATCCAGGTAGACCACTACAAATCGATCAAGGTAAGGTCGAAAGATCTCATTCATCAAGGTACAGAAGGTCGCAGGAGCATTGGTCAAGCCAAAAGGCATCACCAACCACTCATACGATCCATACCTCGTGACACACGTGGTCTTAGGTTCATCACCATCGCCAATCCTCACTTGGTGATATCCTGACCTCAAATCTAGTTTTGAAAACCACTTAGATCTACCAAGTTAATCAAACAAATCGGCAATCAAAGGAACATGATATTTGTTCTTGATGGTTACCTTGTTAAATGCTTGATAGTCGATGTATAGCTTCAACGAACCATCATGCTTCTTTTGGAATAATATTGGTTCCCCATAAGGTGCCTTCGACGGATGGATGAATCCAGCACCGAGCAAATCCTTGAGTTGCTTCTTCAACTCCTCAAGTTCTGGCGGTGCCATCCTATAAGATGCTGAGGCAGACGGCTTTATTCTTGACTCTAATTCAATCTTGTGGTCCACCTTCCTCCTAGGTGGTAGTTGTTTTGGCAACTCGAGAGGCACCACATCCTTATTTTCTTCAAGGACTTCCTTGATTTCAGGAGGAATTTCTTCTCTTTCAGATGTTGACTCCTCTTGTAATATAGTCAAATATGTAATCTCTCCCTTCTTGAACCCTTTCTTGAGTTGCATAACAGAAAGCATTGGTAGTCTTCCAGCTTTAGAGATTGTAGGGACCATGCATGCAGACCATTTCTCCGTGACACATACTATGTCGTAGTATGGCATAGGCATTATATTTTCCTTCCTTTTTAAATCGAGCTCGATGAGTATTTTAAAATCATCCATGAGTGCTACTGAGAAATCCACAAAGCCCTTCCAAGAACCAAGAGTCATCTCAACCCCTTTTGGTACTCCCTTAAGGGGTTCAACTTTGGTATTCACAGGTTTGAACCTGCCATTCTTTTCGATGATCTTTAACCCAAGCCTCTTTGCTTCATCGAGTGTGATGAAGTTGTGTGTAGCACCAGTGTCAATCATAGCCATGACGGGTTTTTTATTGATAAAGGCTTTGACATACATCAAGCATTTCTTTTCTACAGTGCTTGCCACTTTGCCCTTCACAACATTCATGAGTTGGATAGATCCAACACACTCAGTTATTTGAGATTGAGCCTCTCGTTCCTCGGCGATAGATGCCAGAGTTCCCAACTTGGGACAATCCTTTATTTGGTATGGTCCCTTGCACACGAAGCATCCTCCTTTGGGTACGAAATCTTTCTTCTTTTCCTCGTACTCTTTCTTTGAAGAGTATTTTCCTTCCTTCTTGGTTGAGAAACTCTTCCCCTTGTCTTCCCCACATTTAGTAGAACTAGGCTTGGAAGAAGACTTGGGTTTAGAGTCTTCCCAATGATACTCAGTGAGTGATTCGGCCACCACAATGGCCTCATCGACATCCTTAATATTCCTTCTTTGTAGTTCTTGCTTTGCCCAAGGTTGGAGTCCATCAATGAAGAAGAACAATGCATCTTCTGATGCTAAGTTGAGGATTTGAAGCGTAAGAGTAGTGAACTCCCTTACGTAGTCGCTAATCGTATTCTTATGCTTCAACTCCCTCAACTTTTTTCTTGCTTCATAGACCACATTCTCAGGGAAGAATTGTCTTTTCAACTCTCTTTGAAATCTTCCATTGTGGCTATGTTGCAAGTACTCTTTTCGATATTTGCGCACTTTCTCCTCCACCACAAAGTAGCATTATCAGAAAGGTAGAGAGTTGCAGTGTGTACCTTTATTGCTTCCCCTTGGTCTTCAAAGTACCTCTTTATTTGCCATAGGAAGTTATCCACCTCTCGAGCGTCCCTCACGCCCTCGAACTCATTTGGCTTTGGAAGATCAATTTTTGTCATCTCCCTTATAATGGTTGGTCGAGATTTTGCCTCCTCGAACCAAACTCGAACTTCCTCAAATAGCTTCAAGGGATTCTCAAGCTTCTCTTTGATTTGGAGCATGCTTTCTTTGAAAGCATCTAGTTCTCCCACACATGAGTTTCGAGGGTCTCCTTGTCACGTTCTATCCTTTGGAAGCATTCATCCATAGAGGATAGAACATTCTCCAACATATAAACTCTCTTCTAAGAAGTTAGAGTCCTTACCTCTAGGCTCACTTGAAGAACAGGCCTTTTCGCCTCCCGTTGAGAAGGAATAGTGTCCCTTCCCCTTTGAGATTCAACATGCTCCATGGTTACACTAGAAACCATATCCACAAACTACTTGTGCTCCCTCTCGAACCTTGCTCTGATGCCAAATTGTCACGGCCTTGTACACACTCCAATGCTACCATGCTGGCACTCGGACTTGCTCAATCTCTTGAGTTAAGACCAAGTCAGTCTAACCCTCAATACTTAGCAAGAAAGCTAAGAACATAAGAGAAAGGAAGTTTTGGTGGAAAGAACACTTTTTACTCAAGTGCTTATTACAAATGACTCACACACCCAAACTCTAACTCTCACCCCTATTTATAGCCATCCACCTCTTTAATAGATGGTTATGATTAAATCTAATCAACGGTCCAGGTTGATCATCTAGAACCCTCACTACAAATATTTATCCTACCACATTCCTCTAAATATTTTTAGATTATTCCATACTACACATACTTCTATATACATCCACACTCTTCTAAATTACTCTATGACCCTTCAGAGTCTTCTAGAACCTTCTAGGGTATTTCAGGACCTTCTAGGACATTCTAGAATGTTTTGAAACTATCTAGAGCATTCTCAAACACTCTAAAAAACTATACACACACACACACACCCCATTAAATCTAACCTTCTAAAATTTATCGTGACACTTAGCTCATGCTGGATTTTATCATCTTATTATCGAAATGTAAGAAAAATCAGTCAAAATTTCAAACTTAACATTAAAAATACTATAATAAAAGTTGAGATAAAATATTAGTTAAATTATCAAAATCAAGATACAAGATCTGGAAAGACAAACTGGAAAAGATGCCATTTCAATGTATTAAAAGGTATAGCAAATTTATTAGCAATAATTAAGTTACAATAGTAACTAATGATATGTGTGAGATAGTTAATTAAAAGGAGAATAGAATCATTTGCAAGAATGAAATATGTATCATCTTATGATTGTCACAATATGTTGACTAATAAGATAATTATTTTAACTATAAATCTATAAACATGAGAAGTAATAGTACATTTGACTATTCTTTTTATTATATTAAACAAGAAAAAAATTTCGCAAACATCAGATAAAAAAAAAGGGAACACCATAGGAGATATGAACTTTTTAAAAACCGTGTTGAGAATAGAAAAGACAATGGCTACTGTAAATTTTTTTTTTGTGTGTGTGCGAGTCAGTAATTATAATATACTAAAGATGATTTTATATGACAAAGGAAGAAAAATTCTAGTGCCAAAAACCAATATTATTACTATAGAGCAACATGAATTAACACTGCAAATTTTTTTATAGTTGGGTTCTCTATACTTTTGGCAAAATAAATTACTTGCTTTTAAAATACAAACAAACAATCTTTACGAAACAAATAACATGGTTCATCAGATGAAATAATTTGCATCACAAAACACATTTCTACTTCTAGTTGTCATCAGCGTTATATTTTCCTTAACTTCGTAATAGTATAAGAAGTTTTAAGATGTCAATTCCAATTATCTTCTTATTCCAGAATCATCCCGCACAAATAAGAATTTTCTAGCTAAAGAAAATTGACTTCACAAGTTCAATTAGATGATTTCACATGACTTGATTTAGAATACTTTTGTTATTATTTGTTCTGTACCAAGATGAAGAAATTCCTTCACATGCCATGTAGTATTTATTTAATACATCTTTTCCATAATGCTCCAACATAAATAACTACTCAGACATTATCAATAATACACTTTCATATTTTAGCCAAAAACAAAATTAATCTTTTAATCACTAACCAAAAGCAAGCGTTCATAATCTTTATCTCAACTTATCAAGCAGAAAAATAGTTCCGTGATAGAAAAGCCATGTTCAGCAACAAAGAACCATAACAGAACCAGATCATCCAATTAGAAAAGCACAACCAAACTTCTAGATCAGAAAAGACTTTCAATCCAGCTGACTGATCACCCAGATAATTCACTCCACTTAAGCAAAAAAAAAAAAAAAATCACCAATCGAACAAACAACAATAACACTCTATTCATATGTTTCATCACTTAGTCCTTCTTCTTGAGCAACTAAATAACAGTTTTTAAAATTATTGATTTGAAAGAAAGAATCAACAACAAATCAAAATTATGTTATAACTTCAAAGATTATCAACATAAGAAGAAAAATTCCAATATCGCTTAACAAATCCAGAACAAAACATTTTGATCAGAAACTTAGCAAATCCATGTAATCCACAAATCTAAATATAATTCTATAAGGGAATTAGATAATAACTAGAATAAGACCTGCGCGATTGGTAAATTAATGATATTATATAATAAATATTAAAAATTGTTATGTTTTGTAGAAATAAATTAAATACGTGTAAATTAAAGTTAAATTTAAAATGTGTTTTAATTAA
Source organism: Arachis hypogaea (assembly GCF_003086295.3). NCBI lineage: Eukaryota > Viridiplantae > Streptophyta > Magnoliopsida > Fabales > Fabaceae > Arachis > Arachis hypogaea. The sequence continues at coordinate 5,857,570 of NC_092054.1, read as the reverse complement.
AATAATTTGTAGTACAAAAGATTGGGATGTTGGAGTTGTACAAAGTGACATTTTTATTTGGTGGTTTGATTTTTACATTTGTTTTAGTTGATGGACTTTAGTCTTTTTATGTGGCGCTCGTCTTCCTTTTTTTTATTGGTTGTTGTTAGAGTTGTTGCTTTTTTTCTTTCTGTCGTAGGTTCTTGTGAAGGCATGTTCTTTATGAATTGTTGAGTTTGATGCACTTTTTATTGTGTTGTTTGTTCCATCTTTGTATATATGTTCTTCTTCCGAAGATGTGTCTTGAATTTGTATGGTTTTCTTTCTCCTTAATCTCTTGATGTAATGGTGCTTCAATGTCATTATTTTTCTGAAATGTTATTAGATTTGAAGCAGTTGTGCCCAATAAGTTTTTTGCTTCGCCATCAAATAGTATAAAAGTTGTTGTAACACTTTGATCTAAAACCCTTAATTGAATTCTGAACCTAAAATAAGTATTGGGTTAGTAACTAATAATTTGATAGATGAGATTATGAAAAGTATATAGAGTTACTTTATTGTTGGATATTGTGGTGTTTGATTACATGTGCCACAAATGTAGTTGTTTCCTTTTTTATATACTTTTTTCTAACACTTTTTACATTCAACATAGTTCCATCCAAACATAGTTCCATCCAAATTTGTCATCAATTTCGTTTATAGTTGCTAAAATTATGAAGATCTTTTCCTATTCCAATATTCAATTTATGTTATCATTAGGTATATGGTATTTGAGTAAGTATGAATGTATAATGCATGTTGTGAGTTTTTTTTTGTCAAACCTGATCATCAAATTCTCATTGCATGGCCATTAGATCTTTGATAGTTATTCGATTTCTAATCATTCTGCTCTGAAAGAATGATACTCTATTGAGTAAGTTTGAGATGTGTAGTTCGAAAATAAATTTCTTGTGCTAAATTTGATGTTATTTGAAGGAATAGTGATAAGAGACTTATATAAGTAGTTTAAATAGTGTGAAATTTAAATACTTATAACGTAAAATTTATTATGATTATAATATTATTATGACATTTGTAATATGGATGTTTATTAATTTTAGTGAGATATTTATAAAAATTAATAAATTAATTGTTGGGGTTATAAATTTATTGTATTGTTTATAACGGTAATATATAATAAATATAGGAATATAAATTCAATATATTTGTAGGTTATAAATTTATTGTATTGTTTATAACGGTAAGATATAATAAATATAAGAATATAAATTCAATGTATTTGTAGGTTATAAATTTATTGTGTTGTATTTTTTAGTTTTTTATTTGTATATTTTATTTTTTTGCTGATTTAGAAATAATAATTGATTTGGCAAGAATTGAGTGGTTGATTGTAAAATTTTGCCAAGTAAACAATATTGCTGACATGGCATTAGTAGGAAGAAAGAAATGTTTAAAAAGTAATGTAGATAACCTTATGTATCTACTTTTATATATTAAGAATAGATTCACGGTAACCACCGATTGAATCTTCTAAGTAATTAATGAGATATTGACATAAAAAATCATAGATAACAACACAAAGATGAAGAAAATTAAAGCATACATTCACAAAAACGAGGAAGATTAGAACTAGCTACAAAGCAGGAATTGCAAACCAAAACCGAAACTGAAGTCATTGCAAAAATTAAATAAGTTCAAGAAAAGCTACCGAATATTAACTCAAGGTTGGGTATAAAGAAGAGGAAAGAGGTGGCAAGAATTGACAGATGACTCATGATGACAAGAACCAGAAGACAAGAATGACAAAAAGACAAGGATGACATTCCTGTAGACCTTTAATAGTGCCACAATTTGTACAAATAGGCGCACTTCTATTTATACCATTGTGATCCTACCATAGGACACTTACTCCATATTGCATAGGTTAACCTAAGCTCTGATACCACTTTTTCACGGCCCAAAATGAGTCATGACCGGCACGCGGGAAGATAATTCCCTAGCAAGCCTAACCGACTCAAATATAAGCTGAATAAAAAAGTTACAAATATTTTAAATAAATTTATAGTTTCTAAAATGAATAATTATATATTTTAACAAAAGGTAAAATAAATAAATATGCATAGATCCTGCCTGTGACATACGGAGCATATACATCTAGGAACTCGACAAAGAATAAGTACTCATTGCAGATCGTTACTCTTGAATAGAAAGTCTCATATAGTCAAGTATTTGTTCTTGAAAAATATTTTATAAAAGAACGGGGTGAGTTTTGTAACTCAATGACTAGACAATACATCTATAATCGACATGAGACCATATAAACATTATTATCAAAGTAATTTTAATTAGAAAATAGTAGTTGATAATAATAAGTATCAATAAGGGAGTTCTCATCTAGAAATCAAATCAAAAGTTCATACTTGGGCGTCTCCACCTCTATGGGTAGCCCTTTCCTCTCGTGTGTCCATACGGAACAATAGATTCAACGTGTGGCCTACACGTTAGGCTAGCAACGCCCCTGTTAGCTGAGGTCTGAGCCAGAAGTATCTAGGTTAACGTCATAACCGCCGTTAAGTACGGTTTTCTAATACGAGCCTCCCAAACTAATTCAAAACATATTGTTTCAAATACAATAAATCTCTTATCTTTCAAATATAAGGTATTGAATCAAATCGAATCAAGATAATACTTTTTCATTAGAAATCTTTTTCAATCATACTTTTCAATCATAAGAACATATTTTACCGTTTCAAAGTAATTGAGTGCCAACAAATACTTCAATGCTTCAAAGGTATATATTCGAGTAAAATCAAATATTCTAAAATAATATAAAACCTTACCAAACATATATATAGTCTCATGTAAAATTTATAAGGTATGAACTTCATAAAATTAATTATTCAACTATAATAAATTAATTATTTTGATCAAATCAAAGTTCTTCAACAATAGTTTTATAAATATAATTAAAAACTCAGAATTACATAAATAAAAAAGTTATCGGTTATAAATATAAGGCCTACTCACAACTTGGTCCTAATGGATCGAAGAGACCAAACCCGGAGCACCAAACTAAAGGGTATGAAAGAGCGCAAAATTTGGACCGGAGCAGCGGCAGCTCCAATAGGCAAGTAGAACAACGAACAGGGGCACAACAGAACAGAAACAACAACGGCTAAAAGCAGAGGACCAACGACAACATCAGCAACTATGGTAAAACAGTAGCAAAAATAAAACAGAATAAGCAACTACTAACCAGGTTAAAACGGTGGTGAAATAGAACTGACAGAGGTGCGAAACGATTCCTACAACATTTTCAAAGAGCAAGGGTAGTGGCGGAAGGCTCCAGTGAGGAAGAATGGAGGATAGAGCACGGCCGGACAGGACAGCAGCTTTCTAACGAGCTCTCCTTCGGCGGCGACACAGCAACTCAGCGACGAGCTCCTTCAGTGATGACGGCAACCACCGCGACAACACCAACAGTGACGGCAGCGACACTACTCTCTCTCTCTCTCTCTCTCTCTCTCTCTCTCTCTCTCTCTCTCTCTCTCTCTCTCTCTCTCTCTCTCTCTCTCTCTCTCTCTCTCTCTCTCCACTCCTCTGGCTCCTTTCAAGCATGGTGACGGTGGTGGCAGTAATTCCTCTGGCCTTCAGGACGTTACAGGTTTATAGCAACGGATTATGCTTACTTCACCTACCTCCTTCAGAAATCGTTACACTCTGTAGCGGTTTTTGATAATTCACGTGCTGCATGAAAATCACGTTAACCTATAGTGGTTTCTATTATTTTTATAAACCGCTACACTCCGTAGTGATTTACATAAAATAATGAAAAAAGTGTATATAAGTAACCCTTATATAAAAATTGTATATGGGTAATTTTGATTGCCATTTATTTTATTTAAGTAACTTGCCCTCTAATTTATTTTTCTTCTACATGATGATGCCGCTTTCACTGGTACCTCTTTGCATCTCTCAAAAGCTAAAACTATTTACATTATACATACTTGATTATATTATATTATTTAAATGACTCAATAATACCCTTCTAACATGGATATTCATACTTGAGTATTAAATATGAACTTTTATCAAAATCATGTCTTGCAATGTAACTGTTAACATAAAATTTCAGTCCCCACATTTGATAGAAATATATCATAATAACTGATTGTTCATATAGGCTCACCTTACAAATGAAAAATTGTATAACCAAACTAGTTAAGCGAACACAAATTATCTTATTTCCCACATGGAAATCTCAAGGCCCCTATTGACACTAGGCATTATTGAAGGAGCTGCAAAATAAAAATGTGAACTAGAATGTGTCGGAAAAAAGAGCTTAAAGACTTCGTGAGACAGATGATATGAAACTGAATAGATTCATTCATTGATTATGCACAAGATACAAAAGCACAATCTTATATATATGTGAGGGAACTAACTGATTGACAGAGAAGAGTTTTTCGCTCTGACGGGATCATAGTAATCAAATGGGATCACAGTTGGATTCTAAGCAAAGATGGTATTAATTCTATGAAGTATCCGACATGTGATCAACAATTTCAAAAGAATCCTCGACAGACCTGGAAAGTTCGTTTATCTTTCCATGACAAATTGGAAATCCATGAAACACAAAAGAAAAGTAGTGTAAATTGAATCTTTGTTTACCTTATTCATGTCACAAAAATTACAAGTTATTATTACTATCACAATCTTTTTTAACATTAAAAACCTCGAAATTTACAGCAACACAAATCCATGATTTCTAGTCAAATTTCCTCCTCGTGAACTAGCTGACATTGTGAGACCAGAACTTACCTTGATCCAAGTGGAAGTTTTAGGGTATTTAGATCCTTTTTTTTTCACAAGGACAAATATAATAAGAAATATTTCAAAAAACTAAAAGATATTGACATGTACACTTAGGCTTTGTTTGATTGAAGAGAAATAGAGGAGGAAGATAAATTGGAAAATTTTCTTTACAAAATTAGGCATCAAAATTTGCAACTTCTTTCCCCTCTCCTCTATTTCCCTTCTACTTCACTCCAAATAAACAAAGTCTTAGTCACCAATATATTGGTGGTTGTGCAAATACAGATTAAAATAAAGGGAGCAATTAGAGGGAGAAAAAGACAAAACAAATATAAAAACAAACTAATGGTACTTCATTTATTTAACTATATTATTGACAAGGAATACCAAAATGGACTAAGGAGGGTTATCAGACAAAGTGCATTTTAGAAGTGTAACTGTGTAAGAGACTCCAACCCTCTCAACTCTCAAGGCCAAAGAATATTTTAAGGCTTGCCCATGCCTGGTGATTATAAGGTCACAACCTTAGATGAGTTTTTCCATTATGCTGAGGTATTCCTACTCCTCGAAAAAAGCTGGGCAAAAGATAAATAGGAAATTAACAGAAAACAAAATTAGCAGCAATTCCTTGCCTACTCGAGCAGAATTTAGAGATGGTCAATGATTGCATTGGTGAACTCGGTTGTCTTTGCTTTGCCTCCAAGATCAGCAGTTTGGTACTTCCCTTCTGCAATTGTGTTGAGGATGGCATTTTGAATTAGGTCAGCTTTGTCATGGAGATTCAAATGGCGCAACATTGAACACCACTCAGCAGTAAAGCAGTTGGATTTGCCAAATTCTACACAAGCACAAAGTTTCCAAGGTTAGAACATGTTTGTGACCACTACCGGATAAGTAAATTGACAACAATCACTATTCACAATTTGTTCTTTTAAGAAAGAGAAGACCAAATTAGTTTTATGAAATCACAGAGGGCAAACTGATATTAAGCACTTTCATGAAACAAGCATTCAAATCCCATATTCTGTAATGAGTTCATAATAAGGTGAAAAGATCCATAACGGATAATATATAAGGTTGAGAAAGAACTTTGCAGCTTACCTTTCCAGCAATATCAGGTGCTGAACCATATACAGCCTCAGCTAGTGCAATACCTCCCTCACCAATGTTGCAGCTGAAACATGTATGAATCAGAATGACGGAATGGTGTGAGATGATAAGACTGTAACTTCTAGCTTTTGCTGATCGACCTGTTTTACCTTGGTGCAAGCCCAAACCCCCAACCAAGCCAGCTCAAAGGTCACTAATATTGTCACCATAAAGGTTTGGCATCACTAGTACATCAAAAAGAGCCGGAATCTTCACAAGCTGTAAATTATAAAAATGAATGAGAGTAATTCAATTTTCAAACTCAAAATGAATTTCCAAATACAGTTACACCCTAAATCCAAGTTCACAAGTATACCATCATGCAGCAATTGTCAATGACAACTTCCTCATACTTTTATATCAAGATACTTCACCGCAACCTCACGACAGCACCTAAACAAATTTCAAAATAAAAGGTTACTATTAGGATTCACAAATAAAATTAGATAGATATCTGTAGGTAATTTGAACATAATGATAGACCTTGAGGAAAAGACCTTCAGTCTTCTGCATAATGTTGGCCTTGTGAATAGCAGATACCCTCTTCCATGTTTTTTGGCATAGTGAAAAGCATACTCATCGACCCTTAAACTTGCTTGGCGTATATTGATTTTGAGACTTTCTACTACACCTCTCACAACCTGTTAAACAATAATACTGAAAGATATATTAATCAGAACATGGTTGATAGTATTTAACATCAACTGTTGTAAAGCTTACCTGATGTTCAAGCCCACTGTACTCTCCTTCTGTGTTTTCGCGGATCATGATGAGTTTTTATCATACTGAGGTTTGTAGCCAGGAAGTACTCAATTTCCTAAGAATATACTACATAACAAGATACTGAACCTGATGAAAATAAAAAATCAAATATCAAACAAGTGAAAAATCCATCATTGGCAACTGCCTAAATCAAATAAGTCCACCAATGCTTATATCATAGAAGCTTGCCAATAAATAAAATCTACATTCAGGCTAGCGCTTTACATGGAATTAAGATCAATTGAAACTATACTTTCATAAATATTATAAATCGTTTAGACAAAATAACAAGCGCAAGAGGTAGTAGCAATTGCAAGACATGGACAATGCAAACGTACTTCATTGCAATCCCATTCTCACCTTGCCTCATCCTTGTATTAATGTTGACTCTTCAATCCTCCCTATTATTAATAAAAGCCAACATTTCATTTCATTTGTCACTCACAAACTCTGTAACACCCTATGACTATGAGTATATTAGAGATTGTAAATAACTAAATATTAACATAGAGAAGTATACTGGGACACTAACATTCAGTTTTTGCATAACCACCCACCTCACCGAATGATAAAAGTCAGATGAGTAACACAAGAGAGAATTCCATGAGTGCAAATCTGGAAGACCTGATCCAACAGTATGCTGAAAAACATAGAACCTTAATAAATAAAATCTGGGTTTAGACCAATGCTTTAGGCGGGATTAAGATAAATTAAAAAAATACTTTTATAAATATTACAAATCGATAAATAGATTGGAGCACTTTCAAAATTAGTTACTCGTCAAAGTGTTCAAGATAACAGAAATAAAGAAAAACGGGTTTAAAAATTAAAATTCATGGCATAAGAAAAGTGAGCCTTTTTTTTCTAATTGGAATGGCTTTTCACAAATAAAGAAAAATAATCTACTTCATGAAGTATGTGCTTACCTGTATGCCGTTGACTGCTCTCATTGCACATTAAATGATGTATAAATGATTAGAATTCTAATTCACTTTCTTAAAGACTCGAGAGAAGCAGGGAGGCAACCCTGTCTTGGGAACGACTTTACATCAAACCCACAAAGATAAAGACGGGTAAGGCGGCCTTGACTCTGCAAACCCTTTGATGTTATCCACCTCGCTAGTTTCTTGCATTGCTTGACTTTAAGAGTTTTCAAACTCTCGGGGAGGCACTCGTCAGCAAAACAATCGATTTCTTGGCAATCGCGTATATGCAGCTCCTCCAGGTGGGGGCGCAGCCAAGCCAACCCTAGTGCCGGCAAGGATACTAAACTGCAGCAGGCTGAGATCCATATATAACGGAGACCTGGAAGAGCCTGTGGCACCACAACACATTCCATGCTTCCGCATTCAATAATTGTGAATTTCTTGACCCCCAATTGAGACGACGACAGTGAATCACACCCCCGTACACGTATCTCCGTTAGTGAAGCCGGCAAATAATCTGCTGAAATTGATATCAGCGACCAACAATTAAAGATGTAGCGATTGCAGGTGGGGGACCCACTCCAACACGTTGCGCCAGCTGGGTTTCTGAAATGTCTAACGTGTGTGGTGCCATATAAGCTTGGGAGCCCTCGGCAGCGAACATACAAGCTTTGAACATTCAACAATGGCAAGTTCCTCCAGAGCCGGAAGGTGAGCTGGCAGACTTCCTCTTAACTTGAGACAGTATCTCATTGAAAGGCTTCTAAGTTTAGGAAAACCATCAAACCCATCAGGAAAATGCCACTCCTCCCAACTATACATTTTGTGAAATTTCAGAGTTTCAAGAGATTTGAAGGGTGTTTCCTGCCGAAATGATCCATCGTTTTTGTTGTAAAACTCTAAACCAATTTCCACCAATGAATAAAAATTAGATAACTTTAGATGCTGTAAAGAGGGTAACTGTCCCAGTGAAGGAAGCTCACAACAATTCTCACAATCATTCAGACTCAATTTGGTCATATTGGAGTAGCGAGAAAGGCTTAACCAATCTGGGAATGTTTCACCCCAATAACCCTCAATTGACATTTCTTTCAAGTTTTCATGAGGTTGTAACTCCTCAAGTATTTTGACGTGATCGGTGTAAATGTAACCTAATGGAAGCCATTGCAATTTCAAAGTGTTGAGGTGCTTCTTGTTACCCATCTTTGCCTCCAAAGCTTCATCACTATTCTTGACCTTCTCCAAGTTGAGAATGTGAAATGAGCCGTGAAGATCGTCCAGTGTTCCCAATTCTCTTATTCCATTCTCTTCATGCTCGCCGATGATATAATAACTTAAGAAGTTTAGATGCTTTAGCTTGCTCATTTTCTTTGGCATCTCTTTCAGACGACAAACACCTCGAATATCAAGGTGTTGTAGGTTCACAAGATCTTGCATGCGGCTGGGAAGCATCTCTAACTCATAACAAATCCCCAATATCAAAGTTTGGAGATTGTATAATTTACATATTGACTCTGGCAATGTCACAACACATGCTCCAGACAAATTTAAATAACGCAAATAAATCAATTCACCTATTGATTCAGGCAATGACTTTATAGGAAATGACAAAACTCTCAATTGTTGTTGTAAGAGCCAGGGTTTGCTTTCAACATCAATTGATTGACGATACCAAGAAAAATTTAAAGCTGTTCTCAAGTGTACTGCTCTCTTACAGGCCTCTCCAAATGACGTGATGATATCCCAAGAAACGGACAAATGACGAACTTTGCTATCTACTCCGTGTAGATTCTCAAATCCCTCGAGTTTGAAAAAGAATTTCCCAGCAAAGAACGTTGCTAGATCATGCATGAGATCATGCATTACAAATAACCCTCTCTCACTACTAGAAGGTTGAAAAAATGACCTTGCAACTAATTCATCAAAATATGCACAACCAATATTTTTTAATGTGTTGTTTTTCTTTGGTTGTAAAAGATCTTCAGCCATCCATAACAAGATTAATTCGTCTTTGTCAAATTCATAATCCTTGGGATATAAAGAGCAATAAACAAAACATCGCTTTAAATATGAAGGGAGGTAATGATAACTGACTCTTAATGCAGGAACAATTTTACTGTTGGAGAGTTCCCAAATTTCACTTTTAAGTACATTCTCCCAATCCCCTTCATTATGCTTGTTGCGCAATAAACCTCCAAGTGTCTTCACTGCCAAAGGTAATCCTTTACACTTTTCAACAATTTTTCTACCAATTATTTCTAGAGTTGTATATTGTTTAGAATTAGTAGAAACAGATGAATGCTTCAAAAACAACAACCAACAATCTTCCTTCGACAATAAATTTAGTCGATAATGTAGATTGTTTGGTGCAAACACAGAAGCAACATTTTCGTTACGGGTTGTTAGGAGAATCTTACTCCCATTATTCCCATACCGAAAAGGTTTTAGGAAATCCTCCCACATGTCTCGTTGATCATGCCAGACATCATCTAAAACAACCAAGAAGGTCTTTCTTGTCAATTTTGCCTTCAGATTAGTCTGAAGTAAATCAAAATTATCAAGGATACAGGGAGAAAAATCTATTGCCCCTATTATTGTCCTTGTAACATGAACAGGGTCAGGATTTTCAGCAACACACACCCATGCTCTAGTGTCAAATTTTCCCATGACTACGGCATTATTGTAAACCAATTGAGCCAAAGTAGTTTTTCCTATTCCGCCCATACCCACAATGGGAATCACAGTCACAAGTGATTCAGCATCACAGGTATCATCTAACAGCAATTTGATTATGTTCTCCTTGTCTTCGTCCCGACCAAATATGTCAGAACTTACAACAAGAGATGTGGATGGAAGTCTCCATGATGTGTCCAACTTGACACTCTTGTCCAGACCAAGCTTATCTTTTCGTTCAACAAGAGACTCTAGCGTGCCAACTATATTTTCAATGACATTGACACCACTATCTTCAATAATTGAATCAACAGGGCGAGACCAGTCATAAGAGTTACCTGGATCCCTCGGAGTAGCAGTGGCAGCTTTAGTGTAGAGTTCATCGAGAAAGTCATCAGCCATGTAGAGCGCATCTTGGAGATCAACAAGCCACTTCTTCACTCTCTTGTCACTCAACTGCTTCAGCTCAGCATCATCAAGCACAGGTTCAACATCACACAGAATTTCATCCAACCTTTCAAGCAACTCTAGGGCAGAGTCATCTTCAAGTATTGAAGACAGCTTGTTTGAAATAGCATCAACAAAAGAAGAGAGATAAGCTCCACCTTCAAGTTTTGAAGCCATGATGCAAAATCAGATGCAGCAGATGATGAGAAAAGAATGAAAGGGGTTGAGGGAAGTTGTTGTAGCTAGATCGATATAATGTATTCAGATCTCTGGGTCAAAGGATCTCAAGTATATGCGTTTTGTAGTGAACTATCAATGTTCTTTGCTTAGTATTATATACTTGTATAGTGCTGAAACATGTGCAATAATTAATTGAACCAGGAAATACAAGTTACTCTGGTTGAATATAAGGTTAGCTTGATGAGATCCAAGAGTACTGTAACATGAACACCTAACACCTCATTTATCAACAAACTCGAGTGTGTCTAAATTAAACATCACAATTAGTATAGTCACGTGCTCAGACATTAAATTAAAAATTACAGCTATGTTTTACAACTACTATGCGAATTTTAAAGTTGACCCGGAATAGGAGAAAAAAAAAAACCTACGTCCGCTTCTATACTATTCCTTCTTAGGATTTGTTTATTTAAAATACGGATTTTAGTTCCATCCCTTTTGATGTTTTAAACACCAAATTTTTTGTCAATCCTTTCGTTAAAGAATATGCAAGATTTTATTCTGACCTTATAAAGTTTATAGATATAACTCTATTGCCAATAAGGTTTTTAACATAACTATGTCTTACTCCAATGTCCAATGTACCTAAATTTTTCATTATAAACTTGGCTTGATATTTTGTTGAGAGCTTATAAAAATTACTGTTAAACTGTTATAAAAATTACTGTTTAAGGGCTTGATGTTTTGTGTAAATAGTTTTAAAACTCTTTAGACTTGTTAAACTGCTCCATGTGACACAAGCAGGATCCGATTTTAGTGACTTGAGTCTGTTGCTTTGTAAATATTCTGGTAGATGAAGCTAATAGACTATGTTTTGCTGTAAATACTTAAGTCGAATTTTATATAAATATGTTCAGTATGTTTTAAATATGAGGTTGAGAATGTGTTGCCTTTTAGTATAATCGAAAATTCTATTTGTTCTGTTTTCTATAATATCGATTTTTGAGGCTTGCTTGGGAAGATTTTCCTAAGCGCCAGTCACAGTTAGAGTGGGTTGTGACAAATTGGTATCAGAGCTCAGGTTTTCCTGTGTAATATGGAGTTGTTGTTTTATAGTAAGATCATGATTGTGTAAATGGAAGCCTGCCCATTTTCACAAGTTGTGATGTTACTAAGGATTTATAGGAATGTTCACCTTTAAAGTGTGTTTTCATTGTTTTCTGTGTTTGAGCCTATTTGTATTTGATATAATCATTCATTCTTAGGTGGAAGATGCCACCTAAACGTCGTATTCCTACTCCACGGGCAGGAGTGTGTAATGCTCCTAATGTTGAAACTAATAGAACACCTTCTCCCCCACTCAGTCAATGGGGTGGTGGTCGTAGAAGACCAATAGGGCGAGGCAGAGGTGCGACTATTACAGAAGAGCCAGTGAATGTTGCTGCTGAGATACGAGGACTTCATCAAGCTATTAATAATCTTGTGGAGTCCTTGACTGATCGAAGAGAGGTTAAAGCCCCACCTTCTGCGGGGCCAAATGTTCCTAATCAAGAAAACCAACAACCTCTTGGGGAACGAGCTGTCACTCTCCAATCTTTCCTTAAGCTGAATCCACCTACCTTCTCTGGAAATCTTCTGGAGGACGATCCTCAGCTCTTTATTGATAGCTTAAACAAAGCTTTTCGAGCCCTCAGATGCCCAGATGATACAACGGTAGATCTAGCTACATACAATTTAACAGGGCATGCTTATCATTGGTATGAAACACTTCTTCAAAGTTGAAGGGCACGTCGAATGCCACCTCTTTGTGGGATGAGTTTGTTAAGATCTTTTTGGAAAGATTCCTTCCTACTAGCATAAAGGAGAAAAATGTTGCTGATTTTGAAAAGTTTAGGCAAACTCCTGGTATGTCTGTGATGCAGATGAGAATCGTTTCATTGAGCTTTCTAGATATGCTGAGCACTTAGTGACTCCGGATATCATGAGAGTCAAGAGATTTGTTCGAGGACTAGCAAACCCTTACTTCACCGCTCTTTCACCCATGGTTGGGAGCATGACCTATTCAGAAATTGTAAATGATGCTTACGGTATTGAAGCTGGATTGGAGGAAAGGAGAGTGAACAAAGAAATTAGTAAAAAGAAAAGGATACAAGGAGCATTTTCTTGAGGATCAAGCTATGGGGGCATATCAGGTCATCATAATCGCCCACAAACACAATCAGGTGGGGTAAACCATTCTGAAGCTGCCTCAAAGGATACCTTAGCCTCGGGGAGTCGAGCTAGGAGTACATCTGAACCAAACATGCAGAGATCCAAGCCTTCAAAAATTCTTAGGTCACCATGTCAGCATTGTGGGAAATATCAGTCTGGAGCATGCTTCAAGACTACTGGAGCATGTTATGGTTGTGGACAGATTGGTCACCTTTGTAGAGATTGTCCTCATCCTCGGGGAAGTTCCATTCAAAGTTCAGCACTACTTGCAACATCCACTCCATCTTTCTCAGCTATGTCGCCTGGAAATTCTTCAGCTCCATTAGTTAAGGGTGCAGGTGGAGGATCTGGTGGTCAAGGGTCTAACAACAAAGGTGCAGCACAAGGTGGCAAAGGTCAGTCACAAATTCATGCTTTAACCCGTCAGGATGCTCAGGCTTCAAATGCAGTGATAGCAGGTACCTTACAAGTTTGCTCCTTAGATGCTCAAGTATTGTTTGATCCGGGTTCTCATCACTCTTATATATCCCCATATTTTGCATCTCGTTTAGATAAGCAAGTTTAAATATTAGACTGTCCATTTTATGTTGGTACTCCACTAGGAGTTTCTACAATAGTTCAGTATGTTTATTGATCTTGCATTGTTAGAGTGAACACTGTTGATACCTTAGTTGATTTGATCCTTCTTGAAATGATGGATGAATTTGATGTCATCTTGGGTATGGATTGGTTATCCTCTTATCATGCCAATGTAAGTTGCTTCTCCAAAACAGTGAAATTTGATATTCCGGGCATTCCACTGATGCGTGAGCATCTTTCCTATCTTTTCCTAGTGAATTTGCATTCAATTTATTGAGTTTAATCAAGAATTAATTATCTTTTAGACACTATGGATGCTACTTTGAGTCGTGTACAATTTTGTTTATTTTGGGTAGCATTCGACTGGATTTGATGGAGTTTCCGCAAAAAAAGAGAAGAAAGCGAATGATGCTGTCAACCCTAAACTCTCTGCACTCAAACCTGAATATCTCGAGCTACAGAGGTCCAATTGACGTGATTCTAGTGGTGTTGGAAAGCTAACTTCCAGAGATTTCCAACGATATATAATAGTTCATACTTCTTTTCCATTAATTCTGCCAAGACTGCGCCTAACTTGAGATTTCTCAAGTTAGGCGCAATGCTCAACAACAACACGCAAGAGAAGTTACTTCCTTCAAGTAAGGCGCAGTTCTCAAGCAATGCACACCAACACACCCTGGCCACTTCAAGTAAGGCGCACTCCCATCTCAAGTAAGGCGCATTGTTTCCTCTTCAGTTCAAGTTAGGCGCCTTGTGTGGTGAACAGCATGAAGTTAGGCGCAGCTCTTTGCCAAGTTAGGCGTGGATCCTAGTGAAGCCAAGTGGTCCCCACGTTACAAGGCACAGATTATTTAATTAATTCTGATTTAAACTTTATTTTTATTTTAAAATAGGAAAAGATATTATTTTAGTTTTAAAAAATAGATTTTAAATTAATTAGGATTAGATATAAAAGAGAAAAGAAACTTCTCTTCTGGGGATTATTCTACCTCAGCCCAATTTACCTGAATCCTAGTTTTCTCTCTGAACCATGAGCAACTAAACCTCTACTGTTAAGGTTAGGAGCTCTGTCTATTGTATGGATTGATACTATTATTTTTCTATTTTAATTCATGTACTGATTTATAATTCAAAAATTATTTTCGTTCTTTATCTTATGAATTTGGGTGGAACGGAAGTATGACCCTTTTTCTAATTGAGTTCTTGTATAACTTAGAAAAGCTCTTTACTTGAACAACAGCTTGAAAATATATTCTCCTAAATTTCTAATTATCTGGACTTAACGAGATACGTGACGTATAATCCTCTTATATATAGTTTGCCATGAATTAAATCTTGCATGATTAAAATAGTTAATAAGAAAGTCAATCAAGAAAATAGATATCTCTGAAGCCTTAACTGTTTTCTCCATATATTATTCACCTCAATTTACTACTTGCTTTATTAATATTCTGAATTTACTGTTAATGCTTTTGAACCTTCAAACACCATTTTCTACTTGTCTAACTAAGTAAATTAATCAACCATTGTTGCTTAGTCCAACAATTCTCGTGGGATCGACCCTCACTCACCTGAGGTATTACTTGGTACGACCCGGTGCACTTGCCGGTTAGTTTGTGGTTAGAATTTTCGCACCATCCACCCTTTGTTTTCTTTGGTGAAGGTTGTTCTACCTTGTCTGATCTTATCTTTTCTATAAGTTCTTTACACTTGATGGATAAAGGAAATTAAAGATTTCTTGCAGTAGTTAGGGACGTTGAAGCCAAAGTACCTAGCATAGATCAAGTTCCCGTGGTTAGAGAATTTTTAGATGTATTTCTAGCGGAACTACCAGGCATACCACCGGATCGGGAGGTAGAGTTTTCCATAGACCTAGCCCCAGGGGTTTATCCTGTGTCAATCCCTCCTTATCGCATGGCTCTCGCGGAATTACGAGAGTTGAAAATTCAGTTACAAGAGTTATTAGACAAGGGATTTATCCGTCCTAGTACTTCTCCTTGGGGAGCTCCGGTCCTTTTTGTAAAGAAAAAGGATGGTTCAATACGATTGTGTGTCGATTATCGGCAATTTAACAAAGTAACTATTCGCAACAAGTATCCCTTACCAAGGATTGATGATTTGTTTGACCAACTCCAAGGAGCTTCTTGTTTTTCCAAGATAGATCTTCGTTCTAGATACTATCAATTAAAGATTAAGGGAGAAGACATTCCAAAAACGGCTTTTCAAACTCGATATGGGCACTATGAATTTTTGATGATGCCCTTTGGTTTAACCAATGCCCCAGCTGCTTTTATGGACTTGATGAACCGTGTATTCAAGCCTTTTTTAGATCACTTTGTGATTGTCTTTATTGATGACATTCTAGTATATTCCAAGAGTGAAGAAGAACATGAACATCATCTAAGAGTTGTTTTGCAAACTCTAAGAAATCACAAACTGTATGTAAAATTTTCTAAGTGTGAGTTTTGGTTGGACCAAGTAGCATTCTTAGGTCATGTTGTATCAAAGGATGGAATCAAAGTGGATCCAAAGAAAGTGGAAGCCATCCAACAGTGGCCAAGACCTACATTAGTAAAAGAGATCTGTAGCTTTTTAGGATTGGCAGCCTACTACAGACGTTTTGCCAAAGATTTCTCAAAGATATCAGCTCCTTTGACCAAGCTGACTCAGAAGAATGTAAAATTTCAGTAAACTAATGAATGTGAATAAAGCTTTCAAAAGTTTAAGAAGTGTTTGACTACTACCCCAGTTCTAGTTTTACCTTCAGGATCTGGAGGAGATTCAGTATATTGTGATGCATCTCAGGTTGGACTTGGATGTGTTCTTATGCAACATGGTAGAGTCATCGCCTATGCATCTAGACAACTTAAGAAGCATGAGCAGAATCACCCCAACTCATGATTTAGAAATGGCAGAAGTGATTTTTGCCTTAAAGATCTGGAGACACTATTTTTATGGTGAAACATGTGAGGTTTATATAGATCACAAGAGTTTAAAGTACATCTTTCAACAAAAAGATCTTAACCTCAGACAACATAGATGGATGGAGTTGCTTAAGGATTATGATTGTACCATCTTATACCATCCAGGTAAGGCTAATGTAGTTGCTGATGCATTGAGTAGAAAATCTATGTGTAGTTTGAGTCCAATTGCTCTATCAAGGAGACCTTTAGTGCAAGAGATTCACAAGTTGGAATCTGAGGGTGTATACTTTAAGCTCGAAGGGTCAGGACCACTCTTAGCTTATGTACGATCTCAGTCTTCTCTAATAGAACAAATCAAGTTTGCACAAGGTGATGATCCAAAGTTGAGAAAGCTAATGGAAGATGTTCACAACCTTTGTAAGGACACAAGATAATAAGAAATGATAACTGACTCGCAATTATATTGGTGGTTGTGCAAATACAAGCTGAATATAAGGTTACCTTGATAAGATCCAAGAGTACTGTAACATCAACAAATAAAACCTCATTTATCAACAAACTCGAGAGTGTCTGAATTAAACATCACAATTTAGTCACATGCTCAGGCATTAAATTGCAAATTATAGCTGTGTGTTCTACTGTAAAAAAGTGATGAAAATGAACTGAATTATTGATTGTAATTGTTTTACAAGTACAGCTATGTGTATATATATAGCAGAGCTCGTACTACTATAGCTAAGAGTTTGTTACACCAGAAAACAAAAATAACAGAAAGTTCCCTTTAACAGAAATTACCTGAATTCTGTTAAGACTACATCTGCCTTGTACTGTCTAAGCTATTTATCTATATATTCCTTCACTGACGGACACTTGAAAAAAAAATATATCTGCATGAAATTTCTGATGCAAAAAATAAAATCTTGGTGCAGAAAATATACATTTGGAGAACATGCCATAACTTCGGGAGAGAATGAAAACAAAATAATGAAATATACATTTTAAGATATGCAATAACTTAAAATGCACCACAATTTCCAAGCCATTTTATTTATCGCACTAGTATTAATTTGGAATGAACTATGAACCTACCTATCTAAGGGAGTCATATCACTACTAATCAAGTTGAGACTGCCCTGCCCACCTAAATCTTCATTTTGAAGTTCACAGCTATCATATTTTCGGGCTAACTCTGCAGCCAAACACTCCTTTGGTTCTTTCACTATATCACTCATGTATGGTCTTTCCACCGAAATGGCAGACGCAGAAGCCATTGCTATTTCAACTACTCTCCATGCTGAATTACTGTTAAAATCTCCTTGTAACCTTGAATCAACAATTTTTGTTATATCCCCTTCAGCAACCATGGAGTTAACCCGTTGACTTATATGATGAATCATGTCTTCCCTTACCATTATCACCGCTTGACTTGTGATTATCCTTAGTAGAGCTACTCCAAAACTATACACATCACTTTTTTCTGTCAATCTGTTTGATGTCGTGAACCTAACATGACCAATCGAATAATAATTTGGTTAGTTAATTTTTCGTTATCTCTAATAAAATTTCTTTGATTAATCTTTAACAGAATATTTATGCATTTTACATCTCTGTGGATTATAGGTGGCTCACAGCCATTATGCAGATATTCCAATCCTGAATTTTAGTTTCCACCATGTATAGATAGTTATCAGTTAAAAACTAAAATTTGACGAAGAAATTAAATTTACATATAAATTATTTTTCTTGCGCCAACCTTGGGCGGCATCTAATGCTATTCGAAGTCTATCTTCCCAATTCAAGGACTTTTCCCTACTGTTTTTTCCTGTAAAAAAAAGCAATGTATTTCATAGTGTTAAAAGCTTTTAACATGTATATGTTGAATAACATACATGATTAGAAAAAGAAAAATAATATTCTTTGTTATCCTCTATTATAAAGTAATAGAATTTTTCTAATTAAAAACTTTTTAAAAATATGAGATCAATTACAAACTTTTTAAATATAGAAATTCATTTTTAAAATTTCATGAAATTATAACAATTTTTCCACTAATTCAACTATACTATAATAGAAATAATTGTGATCTCAGCCGACAGATGTTCATCTAAGTTTCGATTTGCCATATATTCATAGATGAGTCCGATATTAGTTTCTTCATTGCAATAACCAATAAGAGAAGTTAGATTTCGATGATGTACTCTCATTAGTAGCTTAACCTGTCATTAAAAAGCCAATTTTTGTTTTTGTAAAACATAGCAACAATATAATTTAGATTGAGATGTCTTCCGCTTTTATTTTGATTTTTGAGCACTACTTGCCTCTGCAACAAATTGCTGATATCCATGCACCGATGATAGGGAAAGCATCTTGACAGCCACTTGAATATCCCCAATAAAGCCATGGTAAACTGTTCCAAATCCACCTCTGCCAAGAATACTATCAAAGTTGTTGGTCATCTCAACAACCTCATTAAATGAATATCGTCGTTGCTTGGATTCCAATTCTGACCCCTTAATGGAATTACAATGCTTTCCAAGAATAATGTTTCTGGCAGCAGCTGATTTTATTTGATTAAAAATTTCAGTTATTCGCAGACTATTTTGAGTTATGGAAATCAAAACTGGTACAATCAACCAGACTTCATCCATCTGTTTCATTGTTTTCTGCATAATCATCCTCCCACTGGAAGTCTAATGAGGCAGTAGCATTTTTTGGTGTAGCTGCATTCTCCATGACAACTGCTGGTGGTTTAAAGTCATTCTGATCCAAGTCATCATTGCTAAGTCTACTGCTTAATTGTGTCCACTTGTCGTCCCAATAAGGCTCCCATATCCAGTCATATGGATTATCTTTATACCTGTCTACCAACATAACATCTCTTCCCATAACTTCAACAACAACAAAAAAAATACTTTTATAAATATTACAAATCGATAAATAGATCGGAGCACTTTCAAAATTAGTTACTCATCTAAGTTTTCAAGATGACAGAAATAAAGAAAACGGTAATGTTAGAAAGACAAAAAAACAAGCCAGAACTTACTTTATTTGACATTCATTAATTGTTCATTAATGAATGCTAAGTTCTGGCTCATTTTGGCTAAATTTTTTTTTGTTACAAAACATTTCCTTAAAAAAAAGGGTTTAAAAATTAAAATTCATGGCATAAGAAAAAGTAAGCCTTTTTCTTTCTAATTGGAATGGCTTTTCACAAATAAAGAAAAATAATCTTCTTCATGCTTACCTGTATGCCGTTGACCGCTCTCATTGCACATTAAATGATTAAAATTCTAATTCACTTTCTTAATTATCTTTCTAACTTTAAATATTAGAAAAATAATTAAAAAGATAAATTAAGATTTATAATCATTAATCAATCAGAATCAGAAGTAGCATCCTCATCTTTCAAAGCATACTCATCACTTGAGTCTGCAATAAACCATACAAATATGGTAAGCAACAAAGAAGCCATCATGAAAAAGTTTACTTTTTTGTTTTTTCTAAGCATCTAATTTGTCATCCTTTAAAAAATTGCAAAAATTGGCACCCATAACAAGTTTTTATTCAAAAAGTAAAACTTGTGAGTGAAACGGGTAGCTAGAGTACAGAGAAATGGGTAAGAATGAAAAGATAATAAACATTGACATTGTGTTGGTGTATTAACAAGGGAACGAAAATGTTTGATGCAAAGAATTAGCATTGTAATTGGAGAGCACTGAGTTTAGGAAAGATCAAAGCAAAACCACATACCTGATTCGTCACAACCCAATTGAATCCGTAGTTGTTCCATCTCTTCCAGCTTGCTCCTCAAAGGACATTCTTCCCCTATGTAGATTTTTTTTATGGAGGCAAGCAAATGTTCTTCTGTGATATTCTGAAGCTTTTCAGAGTATCTAATTGCTAAATATGTGAGGGAGGTAAGATGGTGAAGCCCCTTGCAGTCAAGCGTCTCCAGATTTGGAAAGTCCCAGAATTGTAGAGACTTGAGAGAAGCAGGAAGACAACCCTCTCTTGGGAACGACTTTACATCAAAGTATGAACCAAGCCAAAGATGGGTAAGGCCTTCACTATGCAAAACATTTGATGATATCCAACTCGCTAGTTTCTGGCACTCAACGATTACAAGTTTTTTCAAACTCGGCGGTAGGCACTCCCCAGCAAAACAATCGATTTCCGGGCAATTGCGTATATCCAGCTCCTGTAGGCGGGGCGCAGCCGACTCTAGCGGCGGCAAGGATACTAAACTGGGGCAGTCTGAGATGTTTAAACAACGGAGACTTGGAAGAGCATGTGCCACCTCAACATTTTCCATATTTTTGCATTCACTGATTGTGAGTTTCTTGAGATTTGGAAGGTCCCCCAATGGAAACAACGTCAGTGAATCACAGTCCTCTACAAGTATCTTCGTCAGCGACTTGTGTTGCAGTTGCTCCGAGAATGTTAATTTTGAACAATCAATGATTTCCAGAAATTGTAATGAAGCTGGCAAATGATTTGCTGAAATTGATATCGCTGACTGACAATCATCGATGTACAGACATTGGACATGTGGTGGTTGGATGTGCAGCAGCCATTCCCATACAAATTTCGCCCGCTGGCTTCCTGAAATGTTTACGTGGTGCAGTCCCGCATACCCTTGAAACATGTCGCACTTTACATCTAATTTGTGAAGCTTGGGAGCCCTAGGCAGCGAATATGCAAGCTCTTTACATCCATCAATGGTAAGTTCCTCCAGAGCCGGAAGGTGAGAAGGCAGATCTCCACTTAACACAGGACAGTTTCTTATTTCAAGGATTCTAAGCTGAGGAAACCCATCAAACTCATCAGGAAAATGCCACTCCCGCCAACTATACATATACTCAATTTCCAGAGTTTCGAGACATTTGAAGGGTGTCTCCTGCTGAAATGATGCATTGTTTTTGTTGTAAAACTCTAAATCAATTTTCTCCAACCCATCAAGTTTAGAAATCTTCAGATGCTGTAAAGAGGGTAACTGTCCCAGTGAAGGAAGCTCACAACAATTCATACAACTATCCAGACTCAATTCGGTCATATTGGAGTAGCAAGAAAGGCCTAACCAATCTGGGAATCTTTCACCCGGATAACCATTAATTGATAACTCTTTCAAGTTTTCATGAGGTTGTAACTTGTCAAGAATATCTCTTTCGGTTTCAACATCATCAATGTCACCATCTGGAAGCCAATTCAATTCTAGAGTGTTGATGTGCTTCTTGTTACCCATCTTTGCCTCCAAAGCTTCACCACTATTCTTGACGTTCTCCAATTTGGAAATGCAAAATGAGCCATGGAGATTGTCCATTGTTCCCAATTCTCGCATCCCATTCTCTTGCTCGCCGACGATATAATCACTTAAGAAGTGTAGATGCTTTAACTTGTTCATTCCCTTGGGTATCTCTTTCAGACGAGAAGCACCTCGAATATCAAGGTGGCAAAGGTTCACTAGATCTTGCATGCGGCTGGGAAGCATCTCTAACTCAACACAACCCCGCAACTTCAAAGTTTGGAGATTGTATAATTTACATATTGACTCTGGCAATGTAACAATACATGTGCCAGAGAGATTTAAATAACGTAAATGAATCAATTCGCCAATTGAATCAGGTACTGACTTTACACGAAATGAGAAAACTCTAAATTGTTGTAAGAGCAAAGGATTGCTTTCAACATCAATTGATGGACGATATGAAGAAAAATCTAAAGCTGTTCTCAAGTGTACTGCTCTCTTGCAGGCCTCTCCAAATAGTGTGATGGTATCCTCATAATTTGAAAAAAGGGACAAATGTCGAATTTTGCTATCTACCATGTGTAGATTCTCAGATACCTCGAGTTTGAAATAGAATTTTCTAGCAAAAAATGTTGCTAGTTCATGCATGAGATCATGCATTACAAATAACCCTCTCTTAGTATTAGAAGGTTGAAAAAATGACCTTGCAACTAATTCATCAAAATATGCACAACCAATCTTTTTTGATGTGTTGTTTTCCTTTGGTTGTAAAAGATCTTCAGCCATCCACAATAAGACTAATTCGTCTTTGTCAAATTCATAATCCTCGGGATATAAAGAGCAATAAACAAAACATCGCTTTAAAGACGATGGGAGGTAATGATAACTGACTCTTAACGCAGGAATAATCTTACAACCATCCTCAGAGAGTTCCCAGATTTTACATTCAAGTATATTCTCCCAATCCTCTTTATTATCCTTGTTGCGCAATAAGCCTCCAAGTGTCTTCACAGCCAAAGGTAACCCCTTGCACTTTTCAACAATTTTTCTACCAATGGGTTCAACAGTTGCATAGTGTTTAGAATTAGTAGAAATAGTTGAATGCTTCAAAAACACCGACCAACAATCTTCATTTGACAGTAAACTTAGTCCATAATGTAGATTGATAGGTGCGAACACAGAAGCAACATTTTCGTTACGGGTTGTTAGGAGAATCTTACTCCCATTATTCCCATAGTGAAAAGGTTTTAGAAAATCCTCCCACATGTCTCGTCGATCGTCCCAAACATCATCTAAAACAAGTAAAAAAGTCTTTCCTATTAACTTTTCCTTCAAATTAGTCTGAAGCAAATCAAAATTATCCATGTTACAAGGAGATGAATCTATTGCCCCTAATATTGTCCTTGTAACATTGACAAGGTCAGGATTTTCAGCAACACACACCCATGCTCTAGTGCCAAAATTTTCCACAACTTTGGGATCATTGTAAACCAGTTGAGCCAAAGTAGTTTTTCCTATTCCGCCCATACCCACAATGGGAATCACAGTCACAAGTGATTCAGCATCGCAGGTACTATCATCTAACAGCAATTTGATTATGTTCTCCTTGTCTTCGTCCCGACCAAATACGTCAGAACTAACAACGAGAGATGTGGATGGAATTCTCCATGATGTGTCCAACTTGGCACCCCTTTCCAGTCCAAGTTTACCTTTTCGTCGTACAACAGACTCCAGTTTGGCAACTATTTTTTCAATGACATTGACACCACTATCTTCAATAATTGAATCAACAGGGCGA